>NC_056732.1:1777518676-1777801176 GCF_019279795.1 Protopterus annectens
GGACTGCCTAGACATAGTAAGGCCTTGCTGAATTTAATTCTGGTGGCTGCCAGAAAAAAAAAGCAATTACTAGAAAAATGAAATCAAAGTCTAAACTACCATGTACTAAAAGTAGTTAAGACAGTGACAGAGATAAAAAATTTGGAAGTGGGATCTTTATAAAGGATAAGAGGAAGTTACATAGAAAAATGGGAATTGTGGGAACAATGCATGCTGGATAATGTTTTGGTGGAGGAATGAGTTTTAAGGGATGGCAGGAACTGAATGAGCTATGTAATGTTTGACTGGCAATGACTGCATAGATTATAAGTGATGTATAATGTTTGCAACTGAAAATATGTCAGTATGTTTTGTATTCATTTATATGAATGTATACTTGCATATGTTACAAGTGATAATTCAATAAAGATGTTCCTTGTTAACAAAAGATCCTGTGCATTAAATCCTCCAGATACATCTTTGTGATATGAATCATTAATTCTCAAACAGAAAGATTCCTTTAGTTGCATCTAAAGGCTTACTATACTCACTACCAATCACATTTAATAACATTTGTGGAATAATATTCCACTGTCAAATAGTTTAACACCACTGCAGCTCCCTGCCCAGAGCTTCTTGTTTACCTATCAAATAATTTGCCAATGTCCCACTAGGATGCCAGTTGCACAAACAAAACAACTAGCTTGTAATATGGACATCACAGCAAAACTACACAACCTCTCATCCAGACAAAATGTGATAAGTAGTATATATTGTGTTCAATGAGGTGCGCTATCCTGAACATTTGTAACTTGGCATTTTTTTGCCTTAGACTATGGTTGGAAACAACATTCCTGCTATGATCAGCAATTCCACTACCCTTAGTTGCTTGTGAGCAAAGTACGAGGATTTATTTTACTTAAAACAAGACTAAATCCACTTGCTTTAGTTAATTTGAGCCCATGTAGCCTCTAGCATACATTATTCAGAGATCAAACAAACTACTATAGAATCCACCGACTAAAGAATGAAGGTTTCCTTAAGCAGAATAATTACGCTGCAGCTCGAACAACATAGACTTATTGTTTAAAATGCACAGATATTCCACAAATAAAAACCAGAGAATTATATCAGATGGTTAAGCGCTTTCATCTGTTTCCACACAGACTTCATCAGAACCAACTGTTATTGCTTTACCATAGTTTAAATACCCAGTTTTGGCGCCAAAAAAATTAATTAACTAATTAACTTCTTAAAGATACGTTCTAGTACATAAATGCTTATGCCTTCTAAAATTAACTATCTGCACCACGAATACTAAATATAACCTGATAATGTCTACATAATAACTATAGATAAATGTATATTAAAAATATATTATATATTTTAAAAATAGACTAAGTTAAAATACATTATACACATGGATGATACATGCTAATAAATATTAAATATTAATAGATTAATAAAATAAAATGCATTATAAAGTGCTAAGAAACATAATGTAAATGTATTATAAATATGGAATTCCCAATGATGTGCATACAATTTAACATAGCAATTAATTATGACTAACCATAATAATAAAGAATAAACAAATATAAAAATTTAAAATAAATATAAAACACAGTTATGTTGCATTGAAATTACATTTGAAAATGCAAAATGTATAGTTTATTCCAAAATTAGGCAAGGTTTCAAGCTGATACTATCATTTATGCCTGGAAATCTTGTGGCGTCAGTAAATATCTGCCACTTGCTTTCCAGTAATGCTAAGTAAACTTTTAGAAGGCATAAGCATTTATGTACTAGAATGTATCTTTAAGAAGTTAATTAGTTAATTAATTTTTTGGCACCAAAACTGGGTATTTAAACTATGGTAAAGCAATAACAGTTGGTTCTGATGAATTCTGTGTGGAAACAGATGAAAGCGCTTAACCATCTGATATAATTCTCTGGTTTTTATTTGTGGAATATCTGTGCATTTTAAGCAATAAATCTATCTTGTTCGAGCTGCAGCGTAATTATTCTGCTTAAGGAAACATTCATTCATTATTCAGAGATGTTAATGAAGTCTTGATCATGTTCCAGAAGAGAAGCAGTTGCCAGCTGAGAATTTGCTAATGGATTCCTCTTGTCCGAATATAAACTTCCTCATCTGAAATCTTTAACTTAGTTACACCCAAATATATTTCATGATGAAAGTCACTGCACATTATATTATCTGCATAATCTGCCTTTTCTGATATTTAAACTGTAGAAATGCATTCAGTTCAACATTCCCCTGTAAACTGTTGCACATGGCTCTGTAAGAGCTGTCCAACTACGTGTCTAAAATGAAATTAGCTACCATCACCATTCTTACTGACTTTTAATCTCAGATTTGAATTAGACTGGTAAACTACTTCTGCTGATTCACTGCAGTTGTGTACAAGTTGGACACGATGCTATGCATAAGCACATATAGCACAAGGTGTTCTGCAGACCCCTTTATTATTATTATTATTATTTATTAACTTCAGGACTCACATAAACCATAGTAAGTGTGATTCAGTGAACGCAGTTTGATGATATGGACTTATGACTACATAAATGTCAGCTGAAATTGTTGTGTTGATGACTGACATTCTACCGTAGTAAGTGTGATTCAGTGAATGCAGTTTGATGATATGGACTTATGACTACATAAATGTCAGGTAAAATTGTTGTGTTGATGACTGACATTCTTTTTTTCACTAAATTTTTTTTTTATTATTTCAAATAAGATGTCTTAAGAAACATTACATGAAATATAGATAAATAACATATTTACAATTCTAAAACATTACTAACTTCAAACCATTATATAACTATTTACATTGGTGTCTATGCAAAAAACATTGAAATTCTATATTATATAAAGTTAGAAACATAAGATGATATATCTTCGTCGATCTTTTCGAGTATTTCCAGTACTTTCATTCAAGAGAAATAGTATGAAGTAGATCTTTTAGTTCTGTTCTTCACTGTTAATATTTCCATGTGAGCAACTGTTGATGTTAAATTCTTAAATTCCTTGAACGTAGGGGAAGCCTAATTTTTCCAGTGTATAATTATGATTTTACATGAAATTGCCAATAGTGACTATAGGATTTTAGTGTCTTTTTTCGGTACACAGTTTGGAATAGGAGAATTGAATAAAATTATAGACCTTGTTAATTGAAAATTATCATTATAAACAGCCTGAAAAAATAGTTAATAGACTTCCAGTACATATTGAGACATATACATTCATAAAAAATATGCTGCCAATCTGCTTTTATCGTGATTTGGCAGGTCCAACATTGATCTTCACTAGAAAACATTTTGGCTAGCCTATGTGGTGTATAGAAACTTCTATGTAGATATCTTCAAGTGAATAATTGCCAGTATTTTGATAATGTAGAAAATTTGGAAGATTTTAGAATATTAATTTTTTCTTCTTCAATTGGAGGAGGGCTGTTTATTAAAGTATAATAATCCCAGTATGATTTTTCATGATAATTTTTTGTTTTTCTAACAATTTTATAGATATTAGATAAGTAACCTGTACCCTGATAAGGTTATTTTGTAATAAGAATAAGGTATTCAATGAGTTTTTGAGCTTCATGTCTAACTGAAGGTTGCATTTGTTCTTCTTTATTTATAAGAAAATGTCTTACATTTTGTAAAAGCAACCAATAGTCTTTATTTATATTATAATTGTAAGTTATCTGTTAATTTGTTAGTATTTTCCCTTTTTCTATAAGTTGATGCCAAAAAAGTAATGATTCTTTCTTGAGTATATTCATTTTAGAGATTTGGGATGTGTCTAAAATAGTGGGTGAAAAAGCTATAGTGAAAATATTTGGTATTTTGTTTATATATGTTTTGAACACTGATAGTGTAGAGCCTATATAGTTTGATGGTAATTCATTGATATTATTCTTTTTCCCTAAAAAAAATAATAGTTTAACATCCATATAAGGGGTGATGATATTACAGTTAAATTGTCTTGTATATAATTGTAATTAAATTCTATGTAAATCTGCTCATGCGCTTGTTTCCATATAGGTGTGTATGAATTATTTAACCATAGTGTTATATTTTTAATAACAGAGGAGGTAATATATAAATCAATATCCGGTAAATTAATTCCACCATCTTCCCAATCTGGTGAATGCTTATTTAAGGCTATACGGGGTTTATTTGGAAACCATAGAAAATTTAAAATTAATTTATTGTATCTTTGAATAATATATTTGGGAGGTGGCAATGAAAAGTGTTGTATTAAGTATAATATTTTGGGAAATATGATTGCTTTAATAAAATATAATCTGTCTGTTGTTGAAAAGATGTATTTATTCCAGTAACCAGTTGTTTGTTCTATTTTGTCTAGTATTTTATTATAGTTAAATATTAGAGAATCTGTTAATTCATTGAGTAGATTCATTCCCGGGTGTAATAATTTATTTTCTGTTACTATATATTTGGAAAATCTTTTGTTTATATATATTTTTTTACAGTTACAGGGCATAATTTTAGTTTTGTTTTCATTAAATTTTAGGCCTGAAATATTTTCAAATGTATTCATGGAGTTAAATAGAACATTCAAAGACTCATTGGCATCTGAGAGAGTTAAAAGTATGTCATCAGCAAAGAGTTGGATTTTAAGGTTTAACATTTTATCGATACATATGTTATTGTTTGATCTCATTTGATTTACAAAGGGTTCTATGAGTAATTTAAATAACAATGGTGATAAAGGGCAACCTTGTTTAGTTCCTTTTTGATTGTTATAGGGCCTGATCTATGTGATCCTAGTTTAACATATGCAGTAGATTTTTCATATAGTATTTGGATAAGGTTATTAAAATTAGAAGGAAAGTTATATTCTTTTAAAACCAGTGAAAGAAAGATCCAGTTAATAGAATCAAAAGCTTTATTAATATCTAATGAGATGACATTTAAATCTAGGACTCTACATTTGCTATACTCTATTAATGTTAGTATTCTTTTAATATTATCTGAAGTGTTTCTTCCTTTAATAAAACCTGTTTGATCTTTGTGAATTAAGAAAGGAAGAAAGTGTTTGATCCTATCTGCATATATAGCCATAAACATATTATAGTCTATACTGAGTAATGATATTGGCCTATATGAAGAGCACTGCTTCTCATCTTTATCTGGTTTGATAATTGGAGATATCAATGAATATTTCCAAGAGGGTGGTATGTTCAAATCTTTTTTGGCTATATCATATACTTTTAATAGTAAGGATATGGCTTGATTGGGTATTCATTTATACATTTCTGGTAGCATATTGTCTGGCCAGGTGCTTTATTTGTCTTGAGCTTTTTAATTTGTAATTTTAATTCGGTCATATTGATTGGTTTGTTTATAATGTCTATTTGTTCTTGTGTTAATTTAGTATGAATATTATTTCCTAAGTGTTTTTTTATATCCTTGGTAGGTGTATCTTGGGTGTATAGGGAATTATCAAAGTTAAATTGAAGTCTGAATGCTTCTAAAATATCATTTAGATCTGTAACTCTTTTGTTAGTATTAGGAATAAATATTTATTTTATTTGTTTAGATTTGATTATTTTTTGTCCTATTAGTTAAGTGTCTCAGGTGTGCTGGATTAGTAGAGTATGAGTTTATTTTTTATCTTTTCTAAGTTAATCATAATCTTATGATGTAACAATTCTGCATACTTCTTATTGATTTGTGTAAGTTCTTGAACTTGAGTAGTATTGCCCTTTTGTATTTCCAGTTTCAGTTCATCTGCTTTGTTTTGTAAGTCTAGCATATCTTTATTCCATGACTTCCTTTTATTTATGTACCAGGATAATATTTTCCCATATGTAACTGCCTTTAATGAATCCCAGACATATATTTCAGAAATATCCTCTGTGTAGTTTATTTCTAGAAAGTTTTTGATTTTTTTCTTCATAAAATTCTTCACATTCTGTCAATTTTGTGATATAGGAAGGAATCCTAGTAATGGGATTTGAATGAAAAAGAGTAAGCTCTATCTCAAAGACTATGGCATTATGATCAGATATGGGACAATTTATAATTTTGACTTTGTCAATTTTTGTTATTAGGTCATTGGCAACATATATTCCATCTATTCTAGAGTTAGTTCTATATCTATGAGAATAAAATTAAAAGATTAGTAAGTCTGGTTCTGCAAATTCATTTATATCTTTTAAATATAGTGTATCTATAAATTTTAAAAGCGCCTTAGAGAGGTTGTTTTTTTCTTTTAGATTCAGAATCTGTATCTTTTTCATTTATTATACAGTTGAGGTCTCCTGCCAATATCAGGCTACCCTTAGTTAGATGAATTATCTTTTCAAAATGCTGTTAAACTGTTCTTAATCCTAGTCCTGGAATCCAATATAGATTTACTAAAGTATAGATTCTCTTATTTAACTTTATTGAAGCTAGACAAAACATATCTGATGTATCTTGATGAGTAGTAATTATTTTAGGTGTTATAGTTGTATTGCGAAGTAGTATAGCTACTCCTATTTTTTTGTTTTATATTGAGAACTTATTAATACTGTGTAATTATTGATATTTAAGTTGTTAATATCTCTATCTAATAAGTGTGTCTCTTGTAAAAAGACTAATTGTGGTTTATGTAAATTTATGTATTTGAATAGGCTTTTTCTTTTATTACTATTATTCAGACCATTAACATTTATGGATACACATTTCATTTCCTAGTTTTTTAGTTTGTTTTATATGTGATTTTATGTAAATATTGTTTATTTTTTTATTCTATCTTGGATGAAGAATTTAAAAATATTTTTACTGTATAGTTTTTGCATGTTTCTGACTGACACCAAAGTGATAATTAAAAACAATAAAACTTCTGAACTTGTAATTCTTAACCTTATAAACCATTCCCTATCACTATGAGGTAATATACCTCTTTGTTTGGTTAGTGAATCTAACCAAACTTTCTACCCTCACAAATAATGTTTGGATCAGTTTCTCTTATCCTCTTAGTTTTAAATAAAGACACTTAAATAATGTATGAAAATAATATAATCAGCTAAAATATATAAGTATATTATTTTTCTCTTTATATTATTGGAATTCAGTAATACTTGTTTCTAATCAGGTTTCAAAAAGGTACAAAACATTTTGACTAAGGTAATATCATTTCAAAATAGTTTAGAGTATTAATAAATATTTTCTCATGTTCAACAATATTTTTTACAATATATATATATATATATATATATATATATATATATATATATATATATATAATTGTACACTCTGTGAATATCTGAACAATTGACATATGCATGAGTCTCTGTCTACAAAATCCATTAAGCAAGGTTTAATGTCCTAAAATTGGAGGAAGAGGAATGATAGCAAGGTTATGAGTTATTTAGCTTTATGGAAGAATTAGTGTGGCTGGGATGGAATGAGCCCATTACAAAAGCCTGCAATGCCCCCATTATATTTTCATCTTTTGGATTTAACCACATCACCATTAGGTAAGGAGAGTATGTTTAACAAATAAAAGGGAGAAGTAGTCCCCAGGATTTGAACACCAGTGCTTAACTTCCAGATATCTACTGTGCAAGTCATACACTGTGCTTAACAAATATCATGTCTGGAGAAAAGGATGTTCCTTAATGAACGTGTCACCAGAGCATCGTGGGTGTATACAAATACAACATTTTATAGTCATGTTATTAGCATGAGAATTTATTTTTGAATGTTTAGGGACATATGAAAGAAGAAGGCAGTTGAGCTATCACCTATTCATCTTGTGTAACTAAACTGGATTTGCTAAACTGGTCACCAGAAGAAAAGACCTGGCAGACTCCAACAATCAGTGATAGTCAAATCATAGTTTTTTTTTTTTTCTCCATTGAAAAATGAGGGGGCTTCTACCCATTCAGACTTTCACTGTCAAAAAAGCAATATAAATATACAAACATAGATGCATACATATATACATAACTAACTAAAACCTTATTTATTAATTAACAAAACACAAATAAATAAATGAAGATGTATATATTATTCATTGTTAACCAGTGAAATCTACTTTTTTGTTATTTCATATACAAGCCAACATTAAGTTCCTTTCTGCTGAGTGACATTAAATTTCTGTTGCTTTTCTGTGTAAAATGAGCTACACAGAAAGTCATCAGCTTTTGATTTGCTTCTCAGGCTCATTTAATAAACCCATTATTCACCCCCATATCTAGTGTCAGTGAAGATTGCTTTAATTCTCTATATTGGTGAAGTAAAACATTTACAGCATCTTACAGCAGCAGAATGAATTGAGTCTCCCTCAGGTGTTCTTGTATGCATATACACCTATTGCAACTTTGTGATAACTACTGAGGCAATTTAGGGGAAGGGGAATAGAGGGGATAAAAATGTTATGGCAGCTAGTAGACCAGTTTTGTGATAAAAAGTTATCATATATACATTAAAAAATAGAGGAGAAAGGAACATATATACTATGAACACACGATCTGGGTGGTGAGTGAGGGTGGAGTTTAAAATGAAAGTATGCAGAGAGAATGCAATATTAGTGTCATCCAGAACATGGACAATTCAAGAAAGGCTTAAGAAAATGCTAATTTATGAAGATCGAGATTGTAGTTTAAAAATGTATTGTGTTACTAATGTATATATCTCTGTGTTTGTTTTAAAACTGCATACTTCTCTCAAAATGCTGTTCTCTGTGCAGTTAAGAAATTAGTGCAACTCTGTGTTTGTAAAATAAGGTGGAAAGTACTTAATATAAACATGAAATACATAAAAACAATGTGGTTCCTGATAATTTTCAGCACCACAACTATATTGTTGCCCCAACAATGGAAAAGCACCAAGAAATGTCTTGTGGTTGTAGGTGTATAAATAACGGTCATGTTATTTTAAAAAATGAAATGAGCATGCTTCCTGGATGAGCATCAGTTAGATAAAGCCAGGGGATGGCGCACATAAGCAAAAACATGAAAAACATCAACAATATATGGAGCTTGTGCTTCTAATACCATTTGTGACTGTAAGGCTGTCTCGAGAACCAAGCGGGAAAGGGTATGTGTTTTTTTTTTGTTTTTTTTTTTTAATTCTGGCAAGATTAACTACTATTCACGTGACTGCTCTAGCCTGCTCTATAGATTTCACATTACAGAAAATGCATCAAGCTTGCTATGATATACACTATCACAGGGCAGAACATAAGAGGACATTTAAACATCAGCAGAACTGTTACTCTGTCTACAAAATCCATTAAGCAAGGTTTAATGTCCTAAGATTGGAGGAAGAGGAATGATAGCAAGGTTATGAGTTATTTAGCTTTATGGAATAATTAGTGTGGCTGGGATGGAATGAGCCCATAACAAAAGCCTGCAAGTGTCCAGAACCACATCATATTCGGCTTGAAGCCACAAAACACCACGGATAGCAAATTCTGCCTTATTCTATATCAACATAGACAAATGAACCAAAACAAAACAGTTTTAAGACTATTTAAATTAGTCTTATGATAATGTCAAACTGAAACACTTCGTATTAATCATGACACATTCCCTCCCATCTCTGCTGTTTACCCAAACAAGAACACTTTTGTCTTTTAGAAAATATGTAGTCAGAGATATAACTGATAACAACATTTACAACAGGACTTAATATATCTATTAAGGAATACAACTATGAACTAAATAGAACATTATATGTTATTGAAGACTTTATATGTAAGAGAGAAGAAAACAAACATAAAAATATTGAGAACTTTGCTATGTGTTGATAAATCTGTTTAAGAAAATGAATATATTAGATGGATAAATAATAAAAAATGAAGTAATATTTAAACTATGCTTAATATACTTGAGTGATTGATTTAAATGTACTTGAATTGATATTAACTTTAACATTTAAAGTATAATAGAAAACAGTACCTGTTTCAGGTTGAGTTGAAGACATAAAGAACTTTTCTTTTGTTGTTTGTATTATTATTTAAACTTTTACAGAATATAAAACATAAAAGATTATTTGTCCTTTAGTTTTTTTTTTCTTTTGTTAAACAGTCTTCCAGTTGTTTACTTCAGCATTTCTCTTTGGAGTATTAATTGCCCAGTCCATAGATTCGTCTTGTGTTAGGATGTTATTGTTGGTAAGGTATTTTATTGCTGACTCTACTGTTTCAAAGACTTTTATTCCATTTGGTAGGAAAATTCTCAGTCTTGCTGGAAATAAAAGATGGGTTTTGAATTGCTTCTTCTTCAAGGCTTTTATTATTGGTAGAAATTTCTTTCTTTTTGAAACCACCTTTATAGAGTAATCATTGTCAAATCTGATTAATGTCTCATTGTATTTGATGGGAGAATTTGCCCAAGCATTTCTTAATATCAGATCTTTATCTTGTGTAGAAAAAAGTCTCACAATTATGGACCTTGGTTTGTTCTTATTTGGAGAAGAAGTATTTCCAGGTGTTGCTAGTGATCTATGTGCACATTCTATACCATATGAAAGAGCTTCAGGTAATTTTACTACATTTGGTATCCAGGTGGTAAGAAAGTTTATCATATTGTCCCCTTCAGATTTTTCTGGTAGACCATATATTCAGATATTATTTCTTCTTGTTCAATTTTCCATATCATCAATCTTTTCTAGTAAATATGTATTCTGCTGTAATAAGAATTCAATTCATTGTTCTTCTATTTGGACTCTGGTGTCAATGACATTTAGTGACTGTTCAATAAGTGATATCTGTCCTTTCTGCTGAGTAAACATTTCCTGAAGTTGTTCTAGTTGTTTTGAGTACTTTTCTTTAAAATTATCTACTTTATTGTACATCTTGTCAATTTTAATTGTGAGTTCCTGTATATTTGTTATAAGAGATTGTAGATCCTTTTTGAGAGAAGAGTCTTGGGCTGAATTCCTAAGATGACTCATATTGTAAAGCTGATATTGGTGCTGATTTGCCAGTAATTAATCTGACAGGAATTATTAAAGTTCTGACAATGAAAATTCTCCTGTAGATGCTCAAAGTTGTTAAGAATAAGTTAGTAGTAAATATTTCTTCAAATTTTATATTTTTTTGTAAAATTCCTGTCAAGAATAGCAATGAGGTAAGAGAGCTGAAATGAAGTGCAGCTATCAGTTCAGCATCCTAGCCATGCCCCCCGATGACTGACATTCTTGATGGCCACATTGAAATATATACTGACACCCAACAAATACAAGTCATTATGCATAAACTCACTTTTGTGAATGGTTCTAATTATTCCTGAAAATTTCCACTTGGAACATCACACTTTTAAATGGTCAGGAAAGAAAAATAATAGACAAATAAAATAATGTTTGATATAGTTCTGTGCTCTGCAGAATAATGTCAGCGCAGTTTTCATGATCATATCCCCTAATTCTACACATATTAACTCCAAGGTCACACCACCTTCAAGGTATGTAGAGATTTAGTTTTAGTGTTTAAATAACTATTCACTGCACTGCAATTGTCAGTTGTGTTAAATATGTTAAGCGGTTAGGTTTATGCATTAGAATGCTAACAGACTATTTTAATAGATATGTATAAATATGCATAATAACCCACAATGCACTGCACACCTCACACCCATGTTGTAAGTGAGCACTGACCTTAATTATATATTTCACATTTTTGTACATGTTTATTATGACTGCTATACTATTATTATGTGGATGGCACA
Source organism: Protopterus annectens (assembly GCF_019279795.1). Taxonomy (NCBI): domain Eukaryota; kingdom Metazoa; phylum Chordata; order Ceratodontiformes; family Protopteridae; genus Protopterus; species Protopterus annectens. The sequence goes on from NC_056732.1 coordinate 1,777,530,370, forward strand.
GTGGTGCAGCTGTTAGCATTGTCGCCTAACAGCAAGAGGTTGTTTCATTTGATTTTCAGCTTGTGTGTCTTCTGCATGGGGTCTGCATGCCCTCCCTGCATTCATAGGAGTTTCCTCCAGGTGCTCCAGTTTCTTCCCATATTCCAAAGACATGCATCTTTAGCGTTTCTCCTCAAGCCGCCACTGAAAATGGGCTTTGTCCCAGTCTGACTTTCCTGGTAAACAAATTTTAAATAAATAAATACAATAAATTGCATAACTGAATAAACAATGATTCAATAAAAAGCCAACTAAATAAAGTTTCAACCATATGAATTCAGAGTATTTAGTTTCAAACAAATGTGAAGCTTTTAAGTGAAGGGTTCTTAAAACTGTGCAAAAAGAATTAATATACATTATATATATATATATATATATATATATATATATATATATATATATATATATATGTATATTCTACTATATTTTCATGAAGTATACACTGACAATGGAAATGAGAATTGCTGGTATATTAAAATATGCGCCATAATATGCACCTCATTAGACCCATTATAGAATACAGTGCCCCATTTGGTATGCACCTCTCAAGACATCTGCAACAACTGGAAAGGCTGGCAGAAATATTTCACTAAAAGAATCACAGGCCTAAAGCAGATGCCCTATGCTGACTATCTAAAAAAAACTCCAGCTATACTCTGTCTCATATCATCTACTCAGAGATGATCTCTGCTTAACATACAAGACCACGTCAAACCCAGAGCTGTTGGACATGCTACACTTAAAGAAATCCCAATCCCTCAGAGCCACACAATCCAGGGATCTAAGCCTTGTCATCACAATGAACAAAACATGCTGGAGGGATAGGTTCCTGACCCAGAGACTCCCCAGACTCTGGAATAGACTGCCCATACATGTCAAGCAGAGCACCTCTTTTGCCCTCTTCAAAATGAACCTTGATGATTGGATGGGAGATAGGAAATTCACCCCAGGATCACATCAGTCATCCTGCTAGACAGGGGTCCAGGGAAGTAAATATTGTGGGAAGAAATAGCCAGAGAATTGTTATGGCTAGGCTTGTATAGGCCCTAGGGCTGATAACCTAGTACCAACCCATGAACCTATGAATAAGTTTGCACACATTTTATTTATTATTATTAGTTATTTAATAAAATTACTGCTTAATGATGTTGTTTAATGCAATCAATGGGATTTGTGTGATTTCTGTCATAAGTTTTATTTTGCTTTACGACCAATATATATATATATGCTGGCATGAATGAGAATGTGATCTGAGCATTTCAGAACTTCTTGTGTTTTCATATTTAAAGTACTTTTAAAACAGAAATGTATATTTAACAATAAAAATGCAATAAAGCAGTCAGAAACCCCAGAGTAGGCAGGTCCAGTTCAGCTACGATACAGTTCAAAAAACAATCAAAACAGTTGGGTAAAATACCAATAAACTGTTTAATAAATAAAAAGATGAGCGCTTTCGCTTACACAGCTTCTTCAGATCTATGACAATGTCCTTTCAATAATGCATAGCTTATATACCATCTGTCATTAATTAACAGTAATTACTTTCTTGTTCTTAAAGAAATATCTCTATTAACATTGAATTCAAGAGCTCATGCACAATTTGAATATATGCACTACTATAAATAAATGCACTACTATAAATAACTACATTTCAACATATATTTCAATACTTGTGAGACAGTATTTGTGCTTCTTGGAAATATGTATATATATATATATACATGAATCTATATGCATTCTGTTATAAAGACAGTAAATAACAAGATTTCTGAGTTTAAAATCCTCACGACCTTTGGTTTAAAACACACATCAAAGACATTTTGTATAACAAATAATCACAAATATGCTTAAAACATAAACAAGGGAATCTATACATAAATATCATCAAAACAATTCATAAATCACGTTGTTTTTTATCGTCGTTTTGTTGACGATTTGTTTATCCTGTGGAAAGGTACAGTCGAGCAACTAGAATTGTTTTTTACAACTCTAAATAATCTTACTACATGTCTGAAATTTACTAAGAATCACTCTCTATATAGGATAGAGTTCCTTGACATGTATATTGAGAGACTTGATAACAACATCATTAATACAGGGTTTTTTCGGAAAAACTGTTACAGTAACAACTTATTATATAGATCAAGTATGCACCCCCCACACGTCTTTAGAAATATTATGAGAGGCCAGGCCATCAGGGCATCAAGACTAAATCCTATAGAACATTGTTTTGAGACTGAATTATCTAGGTTAATACAACGAGGCTACAGTAGGAATGAGGTTAGTAGACACATGAACGTTGCAATGGATCTAAGGTTAACTAGGGGTTTGCCTTACTTTGGACCACAAGATTTCCCAGCTGAACATGAATCCAATATTGTGATACCACAGTCCATTAAATTTACTACACAGTTTACGTCAGATAATTCTCAATTGAGAGAGATAATGCACAAACATTGGGACATATTGCTGGTTGATGATGACCTAAAAGCGATAGTGGGCAACTATCCAAAGTTTTTATATAGAAATAAAAAGAATCTGAAAAGGAAGCTCTGTTATACTAATAATATTCAGTCAGAAAAGAATAATGGATATACTAGACCTTGTGGAAGTTGTAATTTTGCAGCTATATAGATAGCACTCCACATTTCTTACATCCAGATTTGAGAAAGACTTTTATAATCTCTGCTGAAGCGGATTGTATGACACCGCATATAGTCTACTTAGCTGTATGCCAGATGTGTTCCTCATTCTATGTAGGAAAGACCAATAGACCCTTTAGAGATCGAATGAGAGAACACATCTACCACATTAGGAAAGGCTCAGTACACAATGCCCTAGCCAAGCATGTACTGACGACAGACACCTCACACAAATTCAGTTTTAAAGCCCTTGAAGTGATATATCTGAACCCTAGGGGTGGTGATATCTACACGTTTACAGAGGGCAGAGAAAATGAGTGGATACTTCTTTTGAAAGCTGATAAAGGTTTAGGCCTCAATGAGAGAGCAAGTTTGAAACCAAAATTGAGGCAAAGGAGGAACATAAGATAGAATATAGTCTAATATATATATATCCCTATGTAGAGAGAGGTACATATCCTTACATAAAGAGGGGATGTTTTTAGTTGAAGACCTTTAGAGTTTAGATTTATTAGTATAACCAGCATGCACTTTTAGTTTTTATTGATGTTAGAATATGAATATTTACAAGAAGGGTTATGCCCACTGTATGATAGTGCAGACCATCTCTTTAGATATGAACACTATCCAGCATATATGCACTTAATATTTCCATAGATAGTATTCTATGACTGTTTTTAAGTCCTTTTCTATTTTTAATTAAATTGTATTGATGATATTTATGTATAGATTCCCTTGTTTATGTTTTAAGCATATTTGTGATTATTTGTTATACAAAATGTCTTTGATGTGTGTTTTAAACCAAAGGTCGTGAGGATTTTAAACTCAGAAATCTTGTTATTTACTGTCTTTATAACAGAATGCATATAGATTTATGTATATATATATATATATACATATTTCCAAGAAGCACAAATACTGTCTCACAAGTATTGAAATATATGTTGAAATGTAGTTATTTATAGTAGTGCATTTATTTATAGTAGTGCATATATTCAAATTGTGCATGAGCTCTTGAATTCAATGTTAATAGAGATATTTCTTTAAGAACAAGAAAGTAATTGCTGTTAATTAATGACAGATGGTATATAAGCTATGCATTATTGAAAGGACATTGTCATAGATCTGAAGAAGCTGTGTAAGCGAAAGCGCTCATCTTTTTATTTATTAAACAGTTTATTGGTATTTTACCCAACTGTTTTGATTGTTTTTTGAACTGTATCGTAGCTGAATTGGACCTGCCTACTCTGGGGTTTCTGACTGCTTTATTGACTTATTTTTATCTTGCTTACCCCAGCGTTTTACCTACAAACAGAGTAAGCTACTCGCTTCACTTTTTATATACTTTTATACGGACTCTGTGAGTAGGGGCAGTATCTTGTGCCTTAAAGACTTTTTACATCTTCTGCATACCTTCTAAGTACGGATGGCAGATATAGAACTTGATTATGTCCCCAGAGATGAACATCGTGGGAACAGGGCACCGCGTGATGACATCATCGTGAGGAGGTTTCAAAATTACCTCAAAGGAAACGCTCAGCCTTCTTAGTTTCTTGACATCGAGCAGGAGCGAGCGGCTGTAACAGGACAGAGCTTTGATTCAAATAAGCTTTACATGCTACTCGAGAACATTGAGAAGAGTTTTATTAAACTTAAAAGGTTACAAGTGCAAAGGGTGCACTTTCAGCTATGTCTGGACCGCAACATCATACCCAGGGGCTTGCGCGTTTTCACAATGCCTAGCCAAGGCAGGGATTATCCAGAACTCTTGGCGCAATGGCAGCGCTTGAATATGGAGGTGAGTCAAAAGTACCTACAACTACTAATAGACTTTTTTAAGCCCGAAGAAGCTATTTTAACTGAGGAAGTTGAAAGTAAACAGCGCCAGCTTTTTAATGACTTTCCTTTAGACATTGTTTGTCCTCTGTTTGACAATATGCTAGATAGTGTTTCTGCATTCGAAAGGAAATTATATCAGCATAAACGGCATAAAGTCATTAGGGACACTAATGATTTTAGAAATGGCCAGGTCTTTATGTGGCCCAGATTTAATTCGAGAGCCACAAATGGGACAGTAAATGAGAATATGAATTGTACTGTAAGAGAAGCTGTGCATGATAGATCGACTAATAGAAGTGATGGGAATAAAGCTAGTGTTCATGGACTTAGAGCACAGGTGGACTCTCCTGCCTTAAATAATTCAAATAATTTAAATAATGACAACGAAAGGGTTGTACATTTGGAATCAACTCGAACTATCCAAGCTGATACACCTGATAATAATGTTGAAACTGTAAATGTATTGAATAATGACAACTGTAATGACTCTGTTGACGTTATACATATGGTACACTCTACTGCTGATAATAATACCAATCTTTATCCAGAAGTTATGATAGCTAATGGTATAGTTAAACCAACAGAGGATGGACTTGAACAAAAACGCTATGTTGGGCCTGTAGTTAGGCCTAAACAAATGACTTCGAACTTGACCATCAATTCTAGTATGCCACATCAGTTGGTTTTTCCACTACCTGTGAGAGGGGAAAACAACAAGTTCCGCTCTCGCTCAGTGAGCAGAGGGAGGCAGAAGAGAAAGCTATCGGAGGAATACACTCCGCAGAAAACACTGAGGACAATGTGGGTGGACAAACACTAGTGCACAATATATCGCATACCATCCTGACTGAAAATGATTTGAGATTGTTGAATAAAGGGTTGAATTTTATCCCAAGGAGTAAGAGCAGCATGATAGACACAATTTTGGATGTTAGATTATTCTGTAGAAACATAATGCTGAAATACATACATAAAGATAAGACTCAGACACCTTCTGACCATAACTTTAGATTCAAGAACTTGAGTGAATTCACACCTACCAACCACCCTTTAATAGAAGCATATATGAAACTGACAGAGGGTGACCTATATGACTACTATGAAAATGGGGCATCTAAACAGCATTTTAGAAATGATAACCTTACGTATGGTGAAAGACTTAGTTTGAAGAAACTGCAAAGTGATGTTAATATATCTATCAGACCAGCGGATAAGGGAGGGAAAACAGTAGTTATGGATGCAACTGATTATAAGGAGCGTATGGAGAGAATGTTAAGTGATGATTTTTATGTTAGGATTAGTAGGCAGGATGCTGACTACACCATTAAACGTGTACATAATACCATCACGGACATATACAAGAGGAACTTGATTGATAAAGACACACATGATTTTCTGACAGTCCGTTACCCTATTATACCCACTATCAACGGCTTCCCCAAAATACATAAAGACCCATTGAACCCTCCCCTGAGACCCATAGTTTCAGGACGTAATTGGGTAACGGAGCATTTATCGGTATATGTAGAGAAACATCTGAGATATATCCTGAATAACAATCACACGGTTTTGAGGGATTCCAGGCAGTTTCTACTTGATTTATACACTTGTATTAAGGATTTAACAGTGAATATGGATTACATTTTTGCAACATTTGATATCCAGTCCTTATTTACAATGATCCCCAATCATTTAGGGGTCATGTATGTTACTGAATATATGCATAACCATGGAGACTATTCAACAGTTAAGATAGACTTGATTACCTGTTTTCTGGAACTAATACTAGAGAACAACTTGTTTATGTTCAATGAAGACATATATAGACAGAGGGATGGCGTAGCTATGGGCACACCTTGTGCCAATAGCTACGCCAACATGTTCCTAGCTCATTGGGAGGAGCAATGTTTGTTTAAGGTAGACCTGTTCATAAATCACGTTGTTTTTTATCGTCGTTTTGTTGACGATTTGTTTATCCTGTGGAAAGGTACAGTCGAGCAACTAGAATTGTTTTTTACAACTCTAAATAATCTTACTACATGTCTGAAATTTACTAAGAATCACTCTCTATATAGGATAGAGTTCCTTGACATGTATATTGAGAGACTTGATAACAACATCATTAATACAGGGGTTTTTCGGAAAAACTGTTACAGTAACAACTTATTATATAGATCAAGTATGCACCCTCCACACGTCTTTAGAAATATTATGAGAGGCCAGGCCATCAGGGCATCAAGACTAAATCCTATAGAACATTGTTTTGAGACTGAATTATCTAACCTTAATGATAGGTTAATACAACGAGGCTACAGTAGGAATGAGGTTAGTAGACACATGAACGTTGCAATGGATCTAAGGTTAACTAGGGGTTTGCCTTACTTTGGACCACAAGATTTCCCAGCTGAACATGAATCCAATATTGTGATACCACAGTCCATTAAATTTACTACACAGTTTACGTCAGATAATTCTCAATTGAGAGAGATAATGCACAAACATTGGGACATATTGCTGGTTGATGATGACCTAAAAGCGATAGTGGGCAACTATCCAAAGTTTTTATATAGAAATAAAAAGAATCTGAAAAGGAAGCTCTGTTATACTAATAATATTCAGTCAGAAAAGAATAATGGATATACTAGACCTTGTGGACGTTGTAATTTTGCAGCTATATAGATAGCACTCCACATTTCTTACATCCAGATTTGAGAAAGACTTTTATAATCTCTGCTGAAGCGGATTGTATGACACCGCATATAGTCTACTTAGCTGTATGCCAGATGTGTTCCTCATTCTATGTAGGAAAGACCAATAGACCCTTTAGAGATCGAATGAGAGAACACATCTACCACATTAGGAAAGGCTCAGTACACAATGCCCTAGCCAAGCATGTACTGACGACAGACACCTCACACATATTCAGTTTTAAAGCCCTTGAAGTGATATATCCGAACCCTAGGGGTGGTGATATCTACACGTTTACAGAGGGCAGAGAAAATGAGTGGATACTTCTTTTGAAAGCTGATAAAGGTTTAGGCCTCAATGAGAGAGCAAGTTTGAAACCAAAATTGAGGCAAAGGAGGAACATAAGATAGAATATAGTCTAATATATATATATCCCTATGTAGAGAGAGGTACATATCCTTACATAAAGAGAGGGGATGTTTTTAGTTGAAGACCTTTAGAGTTTAGATTTATTAGTATAACCAGCATGCACTTTTAGTTTTTATTGATGTTAGAATATGAATATTTACAAGAAGGGTTATGCCCACTGTATGATAGTGCAGACCATCTCTTTAGATATGAACACTATCCAGCATATATGCACTTAATATTTCCATAGATAGTATTCTATGACTGTTTTTAAGTCCTTTTCTATTTTTAATTAAATTGTATTGATGATATTTATGTATAGATTCCCTTGTTTATGTTTTAAGCATATTTGTGATTATTTGTTATACAAAATGTCTTTGATGTGTGTTTTAAACCAAAGGTCGTGAGGATTTTAAACTCAGAAATCTTGTTATTTACTGTCTTTATAACCGAATGCATATAGATTCATGTATATATATATATATATATATATATATATATATACATATTTCAAAGAAGCACAAATACTGTCTCACAAGTATTGAAATATATGTTGAAATGTAGTTATTTATAGTAGTGCATTTATTTATAGTAGTGCATATATTCAAATTGTGCATGAGCTCTTGAATTCAATGTTAATAGAGATATTTCTTTAAGAACAAGAAAGTAATTACTGTTAATTAATGAGAGATGGTATATAAGCTATGCATTATTGAAAGGACATTGTCATAGATCTGAAGAAGCTGTGTAAGCGAAAGCGCTCATCTTTTTATTTATTAAACAGTTTATTGGTATTTTACCCAACTGTTTTGATTGTTTTTTGAACTGTATCGTAGCTGAATTGGACCTGCCTACTCTGGGGTTTCTGACTGCTTTATTGACTTATTTTTATCTTGCTTACCCCAGCGTTTTACCTACAAACAGAGTAAGCTACTCGCTTCACTTTTTATATACTTTTATACGGACTCTGTGAGTAGGGGCAGTATCTTGTGCCTTAAAGACTTTTTACATCTTCTGCATACCTTCTAAGTACGGATGGCAGATATAGAACTTGATTATGTCCCCAGAGATGAACATCGTGGGAACAGGGCACCGCGTGATGACATCATCGTGAGGAGGTTTCAAAATTACCTCAAAGGAAACGCTCAGCCTTCTTGGTTTCTTGACATCGAGCAGGAGCGAGCGGCTGTAACAGGACAGAGCTTTGATTCAAATAAGCTTTACATGCTACTCGAGAACATTGAGAAGAGTTTTATTAAACTTAAAAGGTTACAAGTGCAAAGGGTGCACTTTCAGCTATGTCTGGACCGCAACATCATACCCAGGGGCTTGCGCGTTTTCACAATGCCTAGCCAAGGCAGGGATTATCCAGAACTCTTGGCGCAATGGCAGCGCTTGAATATGGAGGTGAGTCAAAAGTACCTACAACTACTAATAGACTTTTTTAAGCCCGAAGAAGCTATTTTAACTGAGGAAGTTGAAAGTAAACAGCGCCAGCTTTTTAATGACTTTCCTTTAGACATTGTTTGTCCTCTGTTTGACAATATGCTAGATAGTGTTTCTGCATTCGAAAGGAAATTATATCAGCAGAAACGGCATAAAGTCATTAGGGACACTAATGATTTTAGAAATGGCCAGGTCTTTATGTGGCCTAGATTTAATTCGAGAGCCACAAATGGGACAGTAAATGAGAATATGAATTGTACTGTAAGAGAAGCTGTGCATGATAGATCGACTAATAGAAGTGATGGGAATAAAGCAAGTGTTCATGGACTTAGAGCACAGGTGGACTCTCCTGCCTTAAATAATTCAAATAATTTAAATAATGACAACGAAAGGGTTGTACATTTGGAATCAACTCGAACTATCCAAGCTGATACACCTGATAATAATGTTGAAACTGTAAATGTATTGAATAATGACAACTGTAATGACTCTGTTGACGTTATACATATGGTACACTCTACTGCTGATAATAATACCAATCTTTATCCAGAAGTTATGATAGCTAATGGTATAGTTAAACCAACAGAGGATGGACTTGAACAAAAACGCTATGTTGGGCCTGTAGTTAGGCCTAAACAAATGACTTCGAACTTGACCATCAATTCTAGTATGCCACATCAGTTGGTTTTTCCACTACCTGTGAGAGGGAAAACAACAAGTTCGCCTCGCTCAGTGAGCAGAGGGAGGCAGAAGAGAAAGCTATCGGAGGAATACACTCCAGAAAACACTGAGGACAATGTGGGTGGACAAACACTAGTGCACAATATATCGCATACCATCCTGACTGAAAATGATTTGAGATTGTTGAATAAAGGGTTGAATTTTATCCCAAGGAGTAAGAGCAGCATGATAGACACAATTTTGGATGTTAGATTATTCTGTAGAAACATAATGCTGAAATACATACATAAAGATAACACTCAGACACCTTCTGACCATAACTTTAGATTCAAGAACTTGAGTGAATTCACACCTACCAACCACCCTTTAATAGAAGCATATATGAAACTGACAGAGGGTGACCTATATGACTACTATGAAAATGGGGCATCTAAACAGCATTTTAGAAATGATAACCTTACGTATGGTGAAAGACTTAGTTTGAAGAAACTGCAAAGTGATGTTAATATATCTATCAGACCAGCGGATAAGGGAGGGAAAACAGTAGTTATGGATGCAACTGATTATAAGGAGCGTATGGAGAGAATGTTAAGTGATGATTTTATGTTAGGATTAGTAGGCAGGATGCTGACTACACCATTAAACGTGTACATAATACCATCACGGACATATACAAGGGGAACTTGATTGATAAAGACACACATGATTTTCTGACAGTCCGTTACCCTATTATACCCACTATCAACGGCCTCCCCAAAATACATAAAGACCCATTGAACCCTCCCCTGAGACCCATAGTTTCAGGACGTAATTGGGTAACGGAGCATTTATCGGTATATGTAGAGAAACATCTGAGATATATCCTGAATAACAATCACACGGTTTTGAGGGATTCCAGGCAGTTTCTACTTGATTTATACACTTGTATTAAGGATTTAACAGTGAATATGGATTACATTTTTGCAACATTTGATATCCAGTCCTTATTTACAATGATCCCCAATGATTTAGGGGTCATGTATGTTACTGAATATATGCGTAACCATGGAGACTATTCAACAGTTAAGATAGACTTGATTACCTGTTTTCTGGAACTAATACTAGAGAACAACTTGTTTATGTTCAATGAAGACATATATAGACAGAGGGATGGCGTAGCTATGGGCACACCTTGTGCCAATAGCTACGCCAACATGTTCCTAGCTCATTGGGAGGAGCAATGTTTGTTTAAGGTAGACCTGTTCATAAATCACGTTGTTTTTTATCGTCGTTTTGTTGACGATTTGTTTATCCTGTGGAAAGGTACAGTCGAGCAACTAGAATTGTTTTTTACAACTCTAAATAATCTTACTACATGTCTGAAATTTACTAAGAATCACTCTCTATATAGGATAGAGTTCCTTGACATGTATATTGAGAGACTTGATAACAACATCATTAATACAGGGGTTTTTTGGAAAAACTGTTACAGTAACAACTTATTATATAGATCAAGTATGCACCCCCCACACGTCTTTAGAAATATTATGAGAGGCCAGGCCATCAGGGCATCAAGACTAAATCCTATAGAACATTGTTTTGAGACTGAATTATCTAACCTTAATGATAGGTTAATACAACGAGGCTACAGTAGGAATGAGGTTAGTAGACACATGAACGTTGCAATGGATCTAAGGTTAACTAGGGGTTTGCCTTACTTTGGACCACAAGATTTCCCAGCTGAACATGAATCCAATATTGTGATACCACAGTCCATTAAATTTACTACACAGTTTACGTCAGATAATTCTCAATTGAGAGAGATAATGCACAAACATTGGGACATATTGCTGGTTGATGATGACCTAAAAGCGATAGTGGGCAACTATCCAAAGTTTTTATATAGAAATAAAAAGAATCTGAAAAGGAAGCTCTGTTATACTAATAATATTCAGTCAGAAAAGAATAATGGATATACTAGACCTTGTGGACGTTGTAATTTTTGCAGCTATATAGATAGCACTCCACATTTCTTACATCCAGATTTGAGAAAGACTTTTATAATCTCTGCTGAAGCGGATTGTATGACACCGCATACAGTCTACTTAGCTGTATGCCAGATGTGTTCCTCATTCTATGTAGGAAAGACCAATAGACCCTTTAGAGATCGAATGAGAGAACACATCTACCACATTAGGAAAGGCTCAGTACACAATGCCCTAGCCAAGCATGTACTGACGACAGACACCTCACACATATTCAGTTTTAAAGCCCTTGAAGTGATATATCCGAACCCTAGGGGTGGTGATATCTACACGTTTACAGAGGGCAGAGAAAATGAGTGGATACTTCTTTTGAAAGCTGATAAAGGTTTAGGCCTCAATGAGAGAGCAAGTTTGAATCCAAAATTGAGGCAAAGGAGGAACATAAGATAGAATATAGTCTAATATATATATATCCCTATGTAGAGAGAGGTACATATCCTTACATAAAGAGAGGGGATGTTTTTAGTTGAAGACCTTTAGAGTTTAGATTTATTAGTATAACCAGCATGCACTTTTAGTTTTTATTGATGTTAGAATATGAATATTTACAAGAAGGGTTATGCCCACTGTATGATAGTGCAGACCATCTCTTTAGATATGAACACTATCCAGCATATATGCACTTAATATTTCCATAGATAGTATTCTATGACTGTTTTTAAGTCCTTTTCTATTTTTAATTAAATTGTATTGATGATATTTATGTATAGATTCCCTTGTTTATGTTTTAAGCATATTTGTGATTATTTGTTATACAAAATGTCTTTGATGTGTGTTTTAAACCAAAGGTCGTGAGGATTTTAAACTCAGAAATCTTGTTATTTACTGTCTTTATAACAGAATGCATATAGATTCATGTATATATATATATATATATACATATTTCCAAGAAGCACAAATACTGTCTCACAAGTATTGAAATATATGTTGAAATGTAGTTATTTATAGTAGTGCATTTATTTATAGTAGTGCATATATTCAAATTGTGCATGAGCTCTTGAATTCAATGTTAATAGAGATATTTCTTTAAGAACAAGAAAGTAATTACTGTTAATTAATGACAGATGGTATATAAGCTATGCATTATTGAAAGGACATTGTCATAGATCTGAAGAAGCTGTGTGTTTAAAGCGCTCATCTTTTATTTATTAAACAGTTTATTGGTATTTTACCCAACTGTTTTGATTGTTTTGAACTGTATCGTAGCTGAATTGGACCTGCCTACTCTGGGGTTTCTGACTGCTTTATTGACTTATTTTTATCTTGCTTACCCCAGCGTTTTACCTACAAACAGAGTAAGCTACTGCTTCACTTTTTATATACTTTTATACGGACTCTGTGAGTAGGGGCAGTATCTTGTGCCTTAAAGACTTTTTACATCTTCTGCATACCTTCTAAGTACGGATGGCAGATATAGAACTTGATTATGTCCCCAGAGATGAACATCGTGGGAACAGGGCACCGCGTGATGACATCATCGTGAGGAGGTTTCAAAATTACCTCAAAGGAAACGCTCAGCCTTCTTAGTTTCTTGACATCGAGCAGGAGCGAGCGGCTGTAACAGGACAGAGCTTTGATTCAAATAAGCTTTACATGCTACTCGAGAACATTGAGAAGAGTTTTATTAAACTTAAAAGGTTACAAGTGCAAAGGGTGCACTTTCAGCTATGTCTGGACCGCAACATCATACCCAGGGGCTTGCGCGTTTTCACAATGCCTAGCCAAGGCAGGGATTATCCAGAACTCTTGGCGCAATGGCAGCGCTTGAATATGGAGGTGAGTCAAAAGTACCTACAACTACTAATAGACTTTTTTAAGCCCGAAGAAGCTATTTTAACTGAGGAAGTTGAAAGTAAACAGCGCCAGCTTTTTAATGACTTTCCTTTAGACATTGTTTGTCCTCTGTTTGACAATATGCTAGATATTGTTTCTGCATTCGAAAGGAAATTATATCAGCATAAACGGCATAAAGTCATTAGGGACACTAATGATTTTAGAAATGGCCAGGTCTTTATGTGGCCCAGATTTAATTCGAGAGCCACAAATGGGACAGTAAATGAGAATATGAATTGTACTGTAAGAGAAGCTGTGCATGATAGATCGACTAATAGAAGTGATGGGAATAAAGCTAGTGTTCATGGACTTAGAGCACAGGTGGACTCTCCTGCCTTAAATAATTCAAATAATTTAAATAATGACAACGAAAGGGTTGTACATTTGGAATCAACTCGAACTATCCAAGCTGATACACCTGATAATAATGTTGAAACTGTAAATGTATTGAATAATGACAACTGTAATGACTCTGTTGACGTTATACATATGGTACACTCTACTGCTGATAATAATACCAATCTTTATCCAGAAGTTATGATAGCTAATGGTATAGTTAAACCAACAGAGGATGGACTTGAACAAAAACGCTATGTTGGGCCTGTAGTTAGGCCTAAACAAATGACTTTGAACTTGACCATCAATTCTAGTATGCCACATCAGTTGGTTTTTCCACTACCTGTGAGAGGGGAAAACAACAAGTTCCGCTCTCGCTCAGTGAGCAGAGGGAGGCAGAAGAGAAAGCTATCGGAGGAATACACTCCAGAAAACACTGAGGACAATGTGGGTGGACAAACACTAGTGCACAATATATCGCATACCATCCTGACTGAAAATGATTTGAGATTGTTGAATAAAGGGTTGAATTTTATCCCAAGGAGTAAGAGCAGCATGATAGACACAATTTTGGATGTTAGATTATTCTGTAGAAACATAATGCTGAAATACATACATAAAGATAACACTCAGACACCTTCTGACCATAACTTTAGATTCAAGAACTTGAGTGAATTCACACCTACCAACCACCCTTTAATAGAAGCATATATGAAACTGACAGAGGGTGACCTATATGACTACTATGAAAATGGGGCATCTAAACAGCATTTTAGAAATGATAACCTTACGTATGGTGAAAGACTTAGTTTGAAGAAACTGCAAAGTGATGTTAATATATCTATCAGACCAGCGGATAAGGGAGGGAAAACAGTAGTTATGGATGCAACTGATTATAAGGAGCGTATGGAGAGAATGTTAAGTGATGATTTTTATGTTAGGATTAGTAGGCAGGATGCTGACTACACCATTAAACGTGTACATAATACCATCACGGACATATACAAGAGGAACTTGATTGATAAAGACACACATGATTTTCTGACAGTCCGTTACCCTATTATACCCACTATCAACGGCCTCCCCAAAATACATAAAGACCCATTGAACCCTCCCCTGAGACCCATAGTTTCAGGACGTAATTGGGTAACGGAGCATTTATCGGTATATGTAGAGAAACATCTGAGATATATCCTGAATAACAATCACACGGTTTTGAGGGATTCCAGGCAGTTTCTACTTGATTTATACACTTGTATTAAGGATTTAACAGTGAATATGGATTACATTTTTGCAACATTTGATATCCAGTCCTTATTTACAATGATCCCCAATCATTTAGGGGTCATGTATGTTACTGAATATATGCGTAACCATGGAGACTATTCAACAGTTAAGATAGACTTGATTACCTGTTTTCTGGAACTAATACTAGAGAACAACTTGTTTATGTTCAATGAAGACATATATAGACAGAGGGATGGCGTAGCTATGGGCACACCTTGTGCCAATAGCTACGCCAACATGTTCCTAGCTCATTGGGAGGAGCAATGTTTGTTTAAGGTAGACCTGTTCATAAATCACGTTGTTTTTATCGCCGCTTTGTTGACGATTTGTTTATCCTGTGGAAAGGTACAGTCGAGCAACTAGAATTGTTTTTTACAACTCTAAATAATCTTACTACATGTCTGAAATTTACTAAGAATCACTCTCTATATAGGATAGAGTTCCTTGACATGTATATTGAGAGACTTGATAACAACATCATTAATACAGGGGTTTTTCGGAAAAACTGTTACAGTAACAACTTATTATATAGATCAAGTATGCACCCTCCACACGTCTTTAGAAATATTATGAGAGGCCAGGCCATCAGGGCATCAAGACTAAATCCTATAGAACATTGTTTTGAGACTGAATTATCTAACCTTAATGATAGGTTAATACAACGAGGCTACAGTAGGAATGAGGTTAGTAGACACATGAACGTTGCAATGGATCTAAGGTTAACTAGGGGTTTGCCTTACTTTGGACCACAAGATTTCCCAGCTGAACATGAATCCAATATTGTGATACCACAGTCCATTAAATTTACTACACAGTTTACGTCAGATAATTCTCAATTGAGAGAGATAATGCACAAACATTGGGACATATTGCTGGTTGATGATGACCTAAAAGCGATAGTGGGCAACTATCCAAAGTTTTTATATAGAAATAAAAAGAATCTGAAAAGGAAGCTCTGTTATACTAATAATATTCAGTCAGAAAAGAATAATGGATATACTAGACCTTGTGGACGTTGTAATTTTTGCAGCTATATAGATAGCACTCCACATTTCTTACATCCAGATTTGAGAAAGACTTTTATAATCTCTGCTGAAGCGGATTGTATGACACCGCATATAGTCTACTTAGCTGTATGCCAGATGTGTTCCTCATTCTATGTAGGAAAGACCAATAGACCCTTTAGAGATCGAATGAGAGAACACATCTACCACATTAGGAAAGGCTCAGTACACAATGCCCTAGCCAAGCATGTACTGACGACAGACACCTCACACATATTCAGTTTTAAAGCCCTTGAAGTGATATATCCGAACCCTAGGGGTGGTGATATCTACACGTTTACAGAGGGCAGAGAAAATGAGTGGATACTTCTTTGAAAGCTGATAAAGGTTTAGGCCTCAATGAGAGAGCAAGTTTGAAACCAAAATTGAGGCAAAGGAGGAACATAAGATAGAATATAGTCTAATATATATATATCCCTATGTAGAGAGAGGTACATATCCTTACATAAAGAGAGGGATGTTTTAGTTGAAGACCTTTAGAGTTTAGATTTATTAGTATAACCAGCATGCACTTTTAGTTTTTATTGATGTTAGAATATGAATATTTACAAGAAGGGTTATGCCCACTGTATGATAGTGCAGACCATCTCTTTAGATATGAACACTATCCAGCATATATGCACTTAATATTTCCATAGATAGTATTCTATGACTGTTTTTAAGTCCTTTTCTATTTTTAATTAAATTGTATTGATGATATTTATGTATAGATTCCCTTGTTTATGTTTTAAGCATATTTGTGATTATTTGTTATACAAAATGTCTTTGATGTGTGTTTTAAACCAAAGGTCGTGAGGATTTTAAACTCAGAAATCTTGTTATTTACTGTCTTTATAACAGAATGCATATAGATTCATGTATATATATATATATATATATATATACATATTTCCAAGAAGCACAAATACTGTCTCACAAGTATTGAAATATATGTTGAAATGTAGTTATTTATAGTAGTGCATTTATTTATAGTAGTGCATATATTCAAATTGTGCATGAGCTCTTGAATTCAATGTTAATAGAGATATTTCTTTAAGAACAAGAAAGTAATTACTGTTAATTAATGACAGATGGTATATAAGCTATGCATTATTGAAAGGACATTGTCATAGATCTGAAGAAGCTGTGTAAGCGAAAGCGCTCATCTTTTTATTTATTAAACAGTTTATTGGTATTTTACCCAACTGTTTTGATTGTTTTTTGAACTGTATCGTAGCTGAATTGGACCTGCCTACTCTGGGGTTTCTGACTGCTTTATTGACTTATTTTTATCTTGCTTACCCCAGCGTTTTACCTACAAACAGAGTAAGCTACTCGCTTCACTTTTAATAAAAATGCAATGCTTTAAACAATTTATAAAACATGGATAGAAAGAACATTTAATATGGAATTATTTCTCCAAACTTAACCAACACAAAAATAAAAGTAGCTCTGCAGAAATATGCCTTTAGAATTTTGGCATTATTAAACAGTTGTATTTTGTAATCCCAGAGGTATGTTATCATATGATACAGGATCTCCTATCACAGTGAGGTGGCTTCAGGTTGTGGTCAGTCTGGTTGTGTTATTTGATTTTCATATTTTGTGAAAATATAACAATTCAAGTATATATTGCACTAAATAATAATAATAATTATTATTATTACTATTATTATTATTATTATTATTATTATTGTTGTTGTTATTTTTATTATTATTATTATTACTGCCTCAAATTTGCACAAAATGGCAATGGGAAAATTATACATGGTCAACATGCATGGACATTTAGATATGAAACTCACAAAAAAAAGAAAGAAAAACAAATCTCTCCAAAATCAGAAAACTGGATACATTGGGTGAGAAATTGTATTTCAAAAGACATGCTGAGGTTTGCAGGGTGAGTTTATAAGCCACAACTTAGGCAAATATATTCTTAAGATAAGTCATGATTAACAGTGGCCAAAACCAAAAGGATTCAGGGATGCTGACATAGAGGGATGGGCTTCATATGCTGTGTTGTTCTCCTCCCATTCTAGAAGGTGTTTAAAAACATATCTGGAACTCAGTACCCATTTCTTGCTGTCATGAACAAAAAATAGCAATTAATTGACACAGGATATGCAGGAAAAAAGTACAAGAATTGTATGCAGGAATAAATGCTCACATGAGTCTACAAGTACTCACATGATGAATCAAAGACAAAAAATATAACGTGATTATTCAGACCTATATCACTATAACACATTTCTTGAATGCTTCCAGTTAACACCCATATCTCCTTATGGCACCAAAACTTTATTTTGGATTTGATTTCTTTAACTAACTGTCTTAAAAGCTAATTACAGGCAGTATTAGAAATGAAAAATAGTTATTAACAAAATGGCACTAAGAATGTTAATCTAGGATGTCGTGAGCAGAGAAATTAATTATTAATTTATCTAGGGTTTCCTGAACTTAGAGAAATTAATTGCCATTTGCCAAGTATTGTTCATATATTTATATTTATGTTCATGTTTTCATAACTGAGAGACCTATGTGCTGTTGAGGGGTGCTGTATGAAATGCTTTGTTGGAGGACAGGAAACGTCATTGTTAATGTCCATTTATATCACACTATACAGGAGATATTGCTGGCTGCTTGAAACTGATTATGAAACTAGGCAGCATTTCCATATGTATGTAACACTTCAAAAAACAAGTGACTTGAAATCCATTGCATGGAATCTGGTGAGACATTAGATAGCTTAAGAGATATTCAGCATTATTTGTATTTCTAATAATATAATTAAGCACAGGGATCTCTTTCTGGCATATGAAAGCTTATGTCTGGTTAACAAAAGTGTTCTAACAAAATATGTCTTGGCTGTATATTTTTCAACATATGATAATGTATCTGTGAAACATTAGCAAAAAATATACTTCTGGGTTAGTGTGCATTATAATATGCTGCAGTATTTCTGGGAAATACTATGGATGCACTGACTTTTATCACTGCAAAGAATGCTTATTGACTTCATTGTTGTTTGTACAGTTTAAATAACTATTTCTCACAAAAGATTTCTCAAGCAGATAGTGGGGACAAGAATGGATAGAAGGAACTAAGAAATAAGATCAGAAATTTGAATAAAAAACAGTTCACAAGTATTTTTCATCACTATTCTTTCTAAACTGACACAATAAGTAATATCAGAAAATAACAATTGAAAGTAATTTACATTAGCTATGTCAACTAATTATCAAATATATTTTTATGACTAGCATTCAGTTGTTTCCTTTGAAATGCCTTCCACGTACCTACATTTTTTATAAAGGATTCTATTTACATTTTGCAGTGTTTTATAATGGGGAAATGATAAAACTGGGCATCAAAATACATTTGAAAAGCAGGGTGACAGTAACTCAGTATTCAGTTTCTGCAAAGAGCAAAAATCTATAAATTATTGGACATAAGCTTAATATTATTAATTAGAGGTTAATTTCTCCCTGATGTTCATTTCAGGCTTGAACAATATAATGACACATTTAGGAATGTATAAACAGGTAATTAAGCCAATGTTGGAAGCCGTGATGGCAAATATCTCTACAGCAACCATATACTTCCCTTTGGTACTCAGATATGCTGGGATAAAAGAAAGCCAGACACTTAGAAAAGCAAGCATGCTGAATGTAATGTATTTTGCTTCATTAAATCTATCTGGCAAATTTTTAGCCAAAAAGGCAAGTAAAAAACAAATGCTAGCCAGAAAGCCAAGATACCCTAACATGATATAAAACATGAATGCAGAACCTTCATTACACTCCAGTATGACTTTTCCAATTTCAGATTTAATGTTTCTCTGTGGAAATGGAGTAGCAGCAGACAGCCAAAGTATACATATGCTTAACTGAATTAGGGAACCACCCAAAACTATGAATACTGGCACCCATCTTGACCCCACAAACTTCTGCAGCTTACTGGTTGGTTTTCTGGCACTGAAGACAATGATAACAATGACAGTTTTTGCCAAGATAGTAGAAATGCAAACAGAGAAAATGACTCCAACAGAAACTTGACGGAGGAGGCAGTTGGCTTTCTTTGGAGGCCCCAGGAAAATCAGGGAGCTGATGGAAGACAAAGTAAGGGTAATAAGTAGAAGGTAGCTGAGGGTCCGGTTGTTGGCTTTGACAATTGGTGTGCTCTGGAATTTAATGAAGATACAAAGGATTGATAGTGTGAAGAATGAAGACGAACAGGATAAACAAGTTAACAACAGGCCCAATGGGTCTTCAAAGGATAGGAAGTCAATGATTTTAGGAATACACTTTTCTTTCTTATCATCTGACCAAAGATCTTCTGGACACTTCAGGCATTCACTAGCACCTGTAAGAAAAATAATGTGCCATTACAACAGAAAATAAGAGGGGAAAGGAATATAAAATTCTAGCATCACAAAACTGTGATTTTTACGAACTTCTAAATATTATTATGATATGATATCCTTGTATACAGTGACAGATATTGAAAATAATTTGTTAAATATTTCAATTAGTCCTTATTGGACCATTTCTTAACCAAGAATATGACAACAACAGCAAAAGGGGAAATATAAGACCAATATTTATATCTTTTTCAATATCTATATCTAGATCCAGATCAATAGCTGTAGCTATAGCTTTATGTATATCCATATCCATCCGTCTATCTATCTGGACAATTTCGTATAGTCCAAACCTTGCACTTGCACTAGTCAATCAAATGGCATGTTTTTTGGCTTATAGGAAGAAAGAGGTGCACATGCAGAAAACCTACATGGACACAAGGAGTTCAAATTTCCACAAATACAGAGATGGGATAGTAAGGATTGAACCCTATACCCAAAATTGTAAAGAGGAAACCTTAATTGTTGAGCCACAGTAGTGCACTGCGAAAAAAGGAAATTATGATTTAAAAATATAGATAGATATGTAGATATATATATGCAATGAGACTATTAAGCACACTAATGCAGCAAGCGTGCTGCAAAAGATAATGTAATAATACATATTGGCAATGTTAGGTCTTTGTCTTGATTTATTTTGCGTTGTTGTAATAGAAACACACATACAGATTTTTTTCAAGCAGACTTACAGTATAATAATTTTAGCTACTGTACCCCACATTCTTCACATATCAGTCGATGTCTGGTGAAAACATAACATAAATCCAAACCTCCCTATCAATAATAATAAAATCATGTATAGGTTTGTTACTTGGGGCCTTAAACTGGGCACCACTGTTGTGATCTAACAAAGGAAAATGGTTAACAATATCAGAAAGATGTGCACTACTAGTTTTGTTTCTAATTAGAAAATTAATACACCCAGATACCTTTTTCTTCATCATTACCAGCCTTATCAAAGCAATAATAATATCAATGTCCACTCACAGTCCTCCTTCTCTTTAAACACTGTCCATAGCAGACATGTCACTGACCACTGGTTCATAGTAAGGTACCCACAGACATTGAAGCACATACAGCAAACCAAAGAACAAACTCTCTCTTCTAGAAATTCAGATTCTAGCTTACAAAATCTGATCTGATTTACCCATGTTTAAATGCTTACCAAGATAAGGAATCACACAGGAAACAAAGCAGACTGTTTCTTCACAGTAGTTACAATTGCTAACTCATACACATAGTATCACAATCCTTGAGTTTATTATTATCTTCACACCCATTCATGTCAGCATCAACCCAGCATTGCTTTATTCTTCAAACACTGCACTCCTTTCCTCCTTTGTGTCATGTTTTGCAGTATTGCCGGCTGTACCAGGAGAAGTAAGACCGTGCATGTGTGGCATATGCTAGCATGCCTGGATGAAGTTTTGTAAATAATCTTGTGTTTTTTGTCTGGCACATAGATTTGTACAGATGCTTGTATTGAAAAAATGTGTTTGTAACAGTTGCTTATATTAAAACTGCTGCAACAGAATATTAACAGAGCTCTGAATGTGTATTGTGTCAGAGTCAAGTGACTAGATGTGACATCATTCTATAATTAGCTCCAAATCCAAATCCCAAGCCAAGCTTGAAATCCAGCTCCAGACAAGTGACAAGTAGTGTACCTCAGGGTTCAGTCCTTGGACTGCTCTTGTTTGGCATCTACTTCTCTGAAGTACAGGCCAACACTAAGGGACTCTGGCTAACAAAGTTCGTAGATGACTGCAAACTGGGAGCCATTATTGAATCCCCCAATGATGTGGATATTCTACAAAAGGGCTTTACAGAAACAGATGCTTGGTGCCAGAGCCATGGGCTCAAACTCAATGCCAAGAAATGTATAGCTATCCCCTTTGGGGAAAAAAAACATGTACCCATGAATTACCACATAGGTGACAGTACACTAAACACCGAAAGTGTGATAAGAGACTTAGGGACACAGGTGGACAGTGGTCTCACCTTCGATAACCACATCGTCACAACAGTCAGGAAATCCTTCTATGTGGCACACCTCATCACTAAGGGCTTTTCATCCAGAAAAAAAGGAAATAATTTTCCCACTGTACTCATCCCTCATTAGACCCATTATAGAATACAACGCCTCATTTGGTATGCACCTCTCAAGACATCTGCAACAACTGGAAAGGCTGCAGAAATTCCTCACTAAAAGAATCACAGGCCTAAAGCAGATGCCCTACACTGACTGCATTAAAAAACTCCAGCTATACTCTGTCGCATATCATCTACTCAGAGGCAATCTCTGCTTAACATACAAGGTCATGTCAAACATGCTACACTTAAAGAAATCCCAATCCCTCAGATCCACACGCTCCAGGGATCTAAACCTTGTCATCACAATAAACAAAACATGCTGGAGGGATAGGTTCCTGACCCAGAGAGTCCCCAGACTCTGGAATACACTGCCCATACATGTCAAGCAGAGCACCTATTTGACCCTCTTCAAAAGGAACCTTGACGATTGGATGGGAGAATGGAAATTCACCCTGGGGATCACGTCAGTTGCCCTGTTAGACAGGGGTCCAGGGAAGTAAATAGTGTGGGAAAAAATAGCGAGGGAATTGTTATGGCTAAGCTTGTATAGGCCCTAGGGCCGATAGCCTAGTACCAACCTATGAACCTATGAAGGACGGAACTCTGGCACCAGCAGTTTGTTGTTTGTTTTTGTTTTTCTTTGGAGCCTGATATAAAAGATCCATGTAATTATCACAGTTCAGTTGTTGAATCAGTTCAGTTTGTGTGTAGTATCTCATCTGCGATTCTAAGTGAGTTAACTAAGGACAGTTTCTTTTTAGTTCAGTTAGGAATAATATAGTGAGATTAGTTTAGTATTATTTTATTTTTTTCTGCATCGGTGAGATTCTCCCCAGCTGTGTTATTTTTATATTCCCTGTAGATGAAACTCTGTTGTTTATTGTAACTAAATATTAAGTATTCTCCTGTTTTCTATTTTATTATCCATTATTAAATATTTTTATACTTTTTTGTTGTGGTCTTTTAGAGAATACTTCTAACATCTTGAAGGTACTTGTGCTTGTTTTAGTAACACTGTGGCCACTCCAATAAGCCTTACAGCTTCAGTCACAAGCTACCATTTATATCAGTATTAATTTGATACAGTATAATTGGTTAGTCTTTGTAAGAGCCTTAAAGTATCTGACTGGTGGCAGCAATCTAACATAGTCTGGAGCGAGGGGACAGAGCTGGTGAATCTGTACCAGCCTTTCCCAGATATATGTGTGTGTGTGTGTGTGTGTGTGTGTGTGTGTGTGTGTGTGTGTGTGTGTGTGTGTGTGTGCGTGTGTGCATGTGTGCGTGTGCGTGTGTGTGTGTGTGTGTGTGTGTGTGTGTGTGTGTGTGTGTGTGTGTGTGTGTGTCTGTGAAAAATCAAATATTCCAATGTGTGTGTCAGATACTTGGAATTGGGACACAGTGTTCCAAGGTAAGTCTTGTTTTGGATCTGGAGAAACAGAGTCCAGTCCCAGGTCTGGACAAAGTTCTCTCTGTGCTCTTGAGGGAGATTCCACTTGATGCAGAGAGCTGCATTTGAAATACTGTGCAAATATTTTCATGTTTTTAATGACCACCTATCACTGGTGTCAGTGGTGAGGATTGGGGCTCCTTGATTACTGGCTGAGGTAAAGAGGGGCCATCACACCTTGTTCTACTGTTTTTCTTTTGTACTTTAAATATACATACAGTAAGCGCTATATAGTTGCCATTTCTCTTTATAACACCTTCAGTAACTTACTGTAATGTCTTCTCATTTATTCAACATATGCACATTTTGTTGTTTGAATTATACTTCTATAGTGTATGTACTGTTTTTCCTTAAATGTACTGCATTTTTTCTTTTTGTTGTAACCCTCCCAGGTGATCAGAATTGTACTCCTGTTAAATTAAAATAATAAAATAACATAGATGGCAATAATTCACCCAAAATATGATGGCATTTTTTTCAAATGCTAAAATGCTTCTTCTTGGTCATAAACAAATGCTAGTGGGAGGGAACAAGTGCTAAAACGTTTACAGTTGTCTGGTTCACATAGTTGCTGCCACAGCACAAAATTGATATAAATGTCAAAGGGGTGCATTCAGAAAAATTTGCCACCCAAATATATATGATACAGTATAATTGGTTAGTCTTTGTAAGAACCTTAGAGTATCTGACTGGTGGCAGCAGTCGAACTTACAGTCTGGAGAGAGGGGACAGCAAAACAGCCCCAAGGGGGGGGGGGCTGTTTTGCATCTGTCCACTTGGTTGGTATGCCAGTATAAGGAATTAATTTATTTTTTTATTTTTTAGCTATTCATTTGAAGAGTTGACGGGTCAGGGCTCTGGTCCGAAGGACTGGCACAGGGCACTCATTAAGCCAGATGGAAGGGATCATTAATGAATTAATAAATAAGCATATAGGTAACCTACACACTCTTGTGACTGTCTCAAAGAAGTCGACCAAATTTAACAGACATGACCTCCCCTTGACGAAGCCAAACTGTATGGGATCAAGTGTTTGGAGGTTGCCAATGTCCTTGTTAATGAGGTTCATGATAATCCATTCCATGGCTGTGCAGATCAGGCTAGTTAGGCTGATAGGTCTATAATTTCCTGCATTGGTGGACGCTCCACCTTTGTGCAAAGGGATGATAGTGGCTGTACTCAGGCTTTGGTTGAACAGGGTGCCAAATGGTGCTGCAAGTCCATGTAGGATACAGCCTGGGATGTTATTGGGTCCCATGGAGGCTATATTTTTTGTCTTTGAGAGACCAGTGATGAGTGGTGAAATTTTCACTGAATCTGTCAGCCAGCAAGTTTGCTATAGCTATGGCATTTGTATATGTGGTGTTCCTGACCACCAGTTCTGAGCAAGTCTGGGTGCTTCCTTTGAGACTGTGGACAGATGTGAAGAAGGCCTTATGATTGTCTCTAGAAGATGTGGCCAGTTTGGACTTGATGTTTGCTTTGGAGTATTTCACTAGTGCTCTTATTTGCTTCTTCAAGCTAAGGAGAGATTGCTTCCAATTAGGCACCTGCTCCTTCTTGCTCCTGGACAGCATTTTTTTCCTTTTTTTATATAGTTTATTTATTTCAGCTGTCCAGCAGACAGGTTTACTCTTCCTTGCAGAGGATGAATTAATCCTGTTGGGTATTCCTGATTCCATATATATATATATATATATATATATATATATATATATATATATATATAAAAATGCTCGTTTAGTGCTTTGGTGTAGTTTTGGATATTGGTGCCAGTTCCTATGGAGGGGAAGGGGCTGTGAAGCTGTTTATACCATCCCTCAGGAGGCTGTAATCAGCTTTGGAGAAGTTTTTTTGTTTGAACCTAGCTAGAGGGGGAGTCAGGGGAGATGGTGACTTTGAAAGTGACCACTTTATGGCCAGATCGTATCAGGGAGGATAATACTGTAGGGGTGCTGCAGTGGTTACTCATGTTGGCTAATACCAAGTCCAAGATATTATCACCTCTTGTGGGGGGTATTGACTAGCTATTCCAAGGCATTTGCATTGACAAAATCAAGGAATCTCTGAGAATTTGTGCTCTGGCATGAGTAGTTCTTCCAATCTATGTTTGGGTAGTTAAGTCACCCAGGATCAGGGTAAAGCACTGTATCTTGATAGATTCAAAGAGGTCCAGATAGGCGGATTGGGCATCTTGAGCCAGATTTGGGGGCCAATAGCTAGCTATAATTTGAATAGAGGTCTTGTCAATGGTTAACTACACCTGTAGTGTCTCCTGTGTGTCATACTGTTTGACCAGCCTGGAGGTGTGTATGTCTTTAATATATATTGAAACAACGCCTCCTTTGGCATTACTGCCCACACTTTGGGGTCTGAATGTATGATAGGATGAGTAACCAGGTAAGACTGGGGTGCTATCTGCAGCTTTGAACCAGGTTTCTGTGACTCTGCAGATGTCAGCATCTTCCAGGGTTAAGAATGCTTGCAATGAGTGCAGTTTCATGTTTAGACTCCTAGAGTTTTTACAGCATGACCATTAATTTGCATTTTGTTGAAATTTTATGTTGGATCTTTTAACCTCATCACTTTTCCTAAAAAAGACACTATGGGGGAGGCAAGAGTCTTTGCCAGAAGCGTGAAGCCTAAGTGTACAGATGCAGGCCATCTCTGGCAAAGGATCATGGTCAGTCAATCTTATCTTCCCAGGCTGCCAGATACTGGATCCCCCTGGAATGACACCAGAAACTAAGCCAGTTGTTAAAGTCAATTATTTTCTGTTTGTACCAAGACATCATTCTGTGTGATGGTAGAATGCTGCTTAAGGCTAGGGACATACCTTCCTAGGACACATATTCAGTGAGCTCAAGCATGTATCTCTTCATATAGTCTAGGGAGGTATGTCTCAAGTCATGCACACCAACTTGGACTATGACAGAGTCATAACGGCACCTGTTGTTGAGATACTTGTTGAGAGGTGTGATGAGTCTAAATTTACCAAGAAACTTGAAAGAAGAAGAGCCAACAGTTAGTAAAGTGACATAAGTTTGAATCTGGGCACCACAACAAACAGATTTAGGAAAGAAACAGCCACAACTGTTCTCCAAAAACTTTATTTACTTTGACACTAAGAACATCTTTGAATAAAAGCCATCCCTCACTGAGAAGGAGGAACTGGTTGTATCACTCCTTAGGAGGGCATGTGATGAAGGATCAGTGGAAACAAAAGAGTTTGATCTGGAATATGAGGAATGACCCCCTGGAAAGGAGGAATTTTCTCACACTGCCATCTGTAACACTGATGAATGACCACCAGAACCCTTTTGTCTGAAACTAACTGATGCCAAACAACTGGAATTGAGATCCTTAGAAAAAGGTAGGAGCAAACTACACAGAAAAAAAATGGGAATTGTGAGAACAATACATACAGGGTAGGAATGAGGTCTAAAAGAAGGCAGGACTTAAATGAGTTATGTAATGTTTAACTGAAAATGACTGGGTAGATTATAAGTGATATATAATGGTTGCAACTGGTTGCAATTGGGATTGTGTCAGTGTGGTTTGTTTTCATTTATATAAATCTTGATTGCTTATGTTGCAAGTGATGGTTTTATAAAGATTAAAAAAGGGGAGGTAGGAATTGAATAATTTATGTGATGTTCCAGAACACAAGCAACCAGACTCGGGTAAACTAATGCCTGTTAAAAGATGAATTAAGTCAAAGAAATAAAAATAAAAAATGGACACTAGAAGCATAGAGAATAGGTTAACAGTGTAATTTAATAGTAACTAGGTAAGTGCTTTCACAATAAAAGTATCACTTCATCAGACCATAACACAGTGAAAACACCCACATTAATATAAAAAATTCAAACCAATCAGAAAGCATCAAACCAAACCCACCCACATGGAACAGTTAAACCAGTTATAACAGCAAGTCAGTCATATCTCAGAACAGAACAGATACTGGTATATGCTTCATAATATACATACAAAGTGTCCCATAAAAACTACTTTTTCCTCAGCCCCCGAGATTTTAATACAGGTTTCAAAGAAACATGTTCATTATACCCTGAACCCCTATAAGACCTCATCCTCAGAACCCATTCTAATTCAGATTTCTCAGTTCTATTCCTCAAGTCCCCTAGCTTAGGACTCATATAAACCATATCAATAACAAGAAATCTAACTCATGAGAAATTCCTTTCTCACAAACATGTTTAGCAAGGGCATTACACTTATATTGAGTCCTGATACAATATATATGTTCCCTTATGCTCTCTTTAAGACTACAATTCATCTTCCCAATGTGAAAGGATGAACAAACAACACAGTGGGCTAAGTATATGATGTCCCTAGTCCCACAATCAGCCCTAACCTTAAAATCAGACCTTAATGAACAAGTTTCTTTGAACTCTATATTAAAATCTTGGGGATGAAGAAAAGGTAGTTTTTATGGGACATTTTGTACACGCATCCTCTAAAGCAGTCAGAACTGGAGGAATGTCTGCAGTTTCTAGAACTTCTATCTGTAAGAGCTCATAGCATTTTCTGAGGGACTGAGCACCACAGTGTTCTCCCATGAAAAACACTGGCAAATTCTAGCAATAGTCTCAGAAAAAGACAACCCCCCCCTCCCAGAGGGAGCATCAGAAACAGCTCTTATCTGAGTCTTAATCAGAAATCTGAGGAGAAAACCATATATATGCCCCTTTATTTTCCTGTTCAGATTCAGAATCTTGAATCTCTTCAGGAAAAGAGTTATCCTTCTTTCTTTTACAAGAAAGTACAAGACAGATCAATAACCTGAATTAAACCCTAAGCAAGACCCAGTAAACTACTCAAGTCTTAGGAAATTTGAGGAAGATGAGGAAGAGTAGAAACATGCTTAGGTTTCCAATTCTTTTTAACAGGAAGAATTGGGCCAGCCATGTTACTAAAGGCAACAGCAGCTTCCACAGGGATATGCACAACATTCTATCCCAACAGGGAAACAATCCCTGCTCCCTCTCCAAGGACTGACAAGAGTTTCTCTCTCTTGCCTACTGATAGGATCCCAATAACAACAGCAGATGTGGTCAACTCCCAGTCCGTAGAGGCTGTAGATGCTACACCAGAGGGATACAAGGTTAAAGATGAGTAGTCTGATGAACAACAAATGACCAGGGAAGAGTCACCCACTTTGCCTACACAAATTTATAGCATGCTGTGGTGGCAAAGGTTGTTTGCTTACTTTTTATTTTTGTGACTGTGGGGCCATTAGTTTATATGATGGTCAGGCAGAAAATGGTGCCTCTTTCCTGTGGAAGACAAGCAGCAAATGCCAGTAAAAACAAGTCTTTAAAAGTCACTTTTATTTACAGAAAAAAACATAGTAAAAAGCAATCTAAAACATTTTAAGTGCCATAAAAAGGAAAATAAACACAATCTCTCCACAGAATAAGAAAAACAGCACTTCCATTTAAAAACAATACAGTCTTGTAATAATCTATTAAAACACAGATTTTCTAGTTTTAAATTCCTTTCCTGAAGAAGAAAGTGATCAAATCCAAATAATTATTTGAGAATTGAAGGTTTTTCCCAAAGGGAGTTTATCTGACCAGCAAAGTAACAGTACACGCTGACCATTGATCCCCTGGAGCCTTAGAGGAAAGTACTGTTCTGGGGCAGTAAAGCTCTGAAGGGCTTGGCACCCAAACTTATCCTTTAGGCAGTTCAGATAGGAGTGATTGAGACAATAATGAAGATATATTTCTTTGTGGACAAGAGACAAAAATAGCCAACCAGCAAAATAGATGGTGCAACTTTCTTAAAAAATGATCTGGTCTATTTTTTTAAATATGTTTTGTTAAAAAGGTTGAACAAATGGGTTGAGGCCTGGGAGCAGTGTCTGGTTCAGAGTAATCTTCTTTCACACAGTAGGCTAATGGGTGCTAAGGTAATCAAACCAAACACTTCAAGATACAATTATTAGCCACTTATAACCTAAATCCCCTGCACTAAACTGCCAGACATGACACACACACACACACACACACACACACACACACACACACACACACACACACACACACACACACACACACGCACACACATATGTATATATAATATACACACACACAAATATATATACACAAACATACAATATACACAATATAGATTTAAACAGAATTTAAATAGATGGAGTATATTTTATTTTAGTTTATGTTTGTCCAAAGTGGTAGTACACTGATCAAAACTGACGATTTGCAACTCTTGCCCCTGTGAAATAAATCACAAACAAAAATAGAAAAAAAGTGGAATAAAGAGGCAATAAGCTGTACATATTAAAAACAGAACAGAAAGCAACAAGACATAACAAAAGCTGTACTGTTGCATTTAATGGATGCAGCAATAGTTATCAGGGAATTGCACATTTTACATGATGATATTTTAGGCCTACATCATGGTTGAAAGGCAGGGCAGGGTGGGGGAAGTAAGGGAAATGGAGTTAAGAGATTTTAGTAACTGAGATAGAGACAGAGTCCCTTAGCTGATGTGACTTGCTATATGGCAAGAATAATTTGCTTTGTGTTGAGGATTTTTTAAATATTTTTTTCCTTAGTTAAACTTCCATGGGGGAAACAGCATTTGTTCAAAAGACTCTCAGTCACAGATAAACAGTCACTATGATTCATACCAGTCTTGTGCTACCTTACTGAAACTCACAATATTTATTTTATAATCTGTAATATTAAATATATCTGTTTTTAGTTTTGAATATTATATAATCCTCTGTGCAACTTAGCAACATTGTAGAACTACATGTAACATTTGTTCAAACTTCATCTACAGTATAGTTAAACAGATTACTATATATTAGGTCTATCTATAAAATAAGTCATTAATTTAGAAACTTAACTTTGTATATGTCGATATACTTTGATATATATATCCAATATATATATTTGATATACTTTGTATATATCACCCTGACCTGAAAACGACATTATTCTTTTGGCATGGGTTGAAATTGGGAATTTAGGCTAACTGCCCAGTTGCAAAACAGATATGATACATGAATGTATGCATACAAATATTTAAGACATGGGTAATAATGTGACCCTCACCCAAACAGTCTTTCAATATGTCGAAAATTGGTTCATGCAACACTGCCTCCTCCTTAACCCCAAAAAAACCAAGCTTCTTCTCTTTACTCCCACTCATAAATCTCCCACACCTCTCTTTACTATCTCCTCAAATAATGCAACCAGTATAAACCCTGATAAGACCACTCGACTGCTAGGTGTAACTATTGATAATCATCTAAATTTTGATGAACACATTAATACCACTATTAAAACTGTCAACAAAAAAATTGGAACACTCTACAGAATTAAACCCTTTCTTACTCCAGAAGCTAGAAAAACCATTGCTCAAACACACCTGATCTCCACCATCTTCTATGCCTCACCTATCTACACTAACTTATCCAAACATAACACTACCAAACTCTCTATCTGCTACAATAACATAGCCAGATTCATTACTGCTACTCCCCAACGAACTCACCATTGTATTAACCTCAAACTTCTAAACTGGTTAGAGCTAAATAACCACTTACTCTATCAACAACTACTCATCATTCATAAGACCCTTTACTACCCTGATGTTACCCCTAGCCTTACAAAACTGATCATACCATATAAACACCTAGCCACACTCCGTTCTGCTAATAAACTCCTAGTATCTCTAACTAAATCACATAATAAAGCTGGGGATGCATTACTCTCAAATTCCATAGGTAAAATCTGGAATCAACTCCCACAAGAAATAACTAATCAAAACTCTACCTCTCTTTTCAAAAAACACATTAAAGAACATCTCAAAACACAATGGCTGTGTCCTTGTGCAAATCCCGACTGAAATCATGTTCTCACTCACCTATTTTTACTCCCATTTCCACCCTTACTGAGCTACTCACGATAACTTTCAAGAGTTTTAGAGTTATATCTAATGAATTAGGCTTTACCAGAAATCTTTTATCTGCCTGTGTTAACTTTTTTTGGTGTTATTTGTTTCTGTTACTGTTTTTAAAAGCAGTTTATAGTAGTATGTAGTATAAATTCATCTCCTATTTTACTATGTGTTTTGTGTTGAAACATATTTATCATTCTACCTTGTATTGTTTTTACTCATATTATGCTTTATGTAATAAATCATTGTTTATTGCCTGTACTGGAGCTTTTCTCCCCGGGCCTCTACTGAAAATGGATATTTATGTCCGGTTAGACTAGCCCGGTCAACAAATGTAAAATAAATAAATAAATAAAATATATCTTTCTTATGTGTAATACTAAAATTATATTGCTTGGTATTTACTTAACATGCCTTGCTGAGAAAAATGCTTACAAATACTGTATTTGTAACAACAATAAACAAACTGCTCACAATGCCATTTAAACTGCTGATGAAAATCAATAATTTTAAATTAATGAATCGATCACCTGTTTGGTTAGCAATTTCTCCCTTGGAACATGGCAGACAATCAAAGCAACAAATTTGCTCTCCTAGTCGAGAAGCCTTCCTATGTCCAATAGGACAAGGTTCACTGCACACTGATCGGGGAGCCTGTGGTATAAGACAGGTGATTAAAACTGAACTATATGCTCTGTATATTTTCATAGCTACTAAAACCATATTTGTAATAGTTGGAACACTATATGCTGTGAAAAGGAGAGAATAAATTGTCTGGGGTAGGTCCATGTGCAAGAACTTTACTATAACAAGCTTGTAGTACACTGAGCACATTTATTACATTACAAAATCAGTGTTATACTGCAAGACCTGATCATAACAAGTTTCAAAGTAGTAATACTAGCTATTAAACATCACCCTGACCTGAAAACGACATTATTCTTTTGGCATGGGTTGAAATTGGGAATTTAGGCTAACTGCCCAGTTGCAAAACAGATATGATACATGAATGTATGCATACAAATATTTAAGACATGGGTAATAATGTCCTTCTAGCTAAACAATATACCAAAACAATCATATCCATAAGTGCCTATATTGTTTTTGAAAATATCTAAACTAGTGCTTGTTTTAGTATTATTTGATAGTCCATTTCATGCTATAGCTACTGTCTGAGAGAACCAATTAGTATATCTGTCATTCCTATACAGTCTCCTACAGAGGCTATCTGATGATTTTCTACTACACCTTGAGAACTCCAAACATGCCCTGAAACTGCTGACTTATATACCTTCACAAGATCTCCTAAATATCTATATGAGGCACTGTACAAGTTCCGGTATTTTAATCTTTCATAATATCTTAAATTTTCACATACATGGATGCCCTTAGTAAATTTTTGTTATACTCCTTATGATTTACTTGTGCTAATTTTCTTATTTTCCACACTCTACTCTGGATCTGATGTCACTTAAACAGTGATTGCAGCATTTCTGATTTCCTAGATTTTTCTGTGTCTTTTTACCACTTATAGTTTCATGACTATCATTAACCAATTAGTTGACATGAGCAGAAAAACATCACAGCTGGATTTACCGATATACTCAAGTACTTAAATGAATCTACAGTTTTACTCACTTGATTCACTCTTCAAGCTATGTCTCCATAATCTCATATGCATAGTGTTGATGTATTTATTAGCATTTTTTTTTATTCAGTGACCAGCTTGTTAACGTATTCATGTTCTTTGGCAGACACTCCTTGTCTGTAACAGATGTAGTTAGTTTACCTATTTTCAAGTCATCTACTTACAGACTATAGAATACCTGAGATAAAATGGAGAGATCTGAAAGAAACAAACTAAACAAGTATGGGTCTAGGGCACTAGGGCACCCTTACTGTAACCTTGAACTTCACCTGTCCAGATACTGTATGATACTTGCAATGTTATATTCGAAAGACATTAAGCTATCCATCATATTCAGATTAAATTAATAGCTTGCTGTTCTATTTTATTGGTAAATGTTTTATGTATACCTCTATCAAAGCATGAAGATAGGTCTATATAAATCACATCACAGTTCACAATTTCATGTATAGTTGTGTGTGTGTATATATATATATATATATATATATATATATATATATATATATATATATATATATATATATAGTATAGAACATCATGTTACAGGTAGCTATAGAGCTATTTTCAACATATGCATGCTGATATGTGGCTTCAAGTTCCTGACTTCCAGTTCTGACAACAGTTTATTCAAAATAACCTTCCCCTTTATTTTTCTGCAACAAAAGTTATGAGTTTATATAACCCTAGGTAGATCTTATTTCTCTTTCCCTTAAAGATGGGTTTAACAAGTGCATGTCTCCAGTCTTGAAGAACCTCAGCATATGTAAATGACCTAGTGAATAGCAAATATATTGGTACTGTATATTCATGCTGAACTGATGTTAGATCGGTATTATTAATTCTGTCTCCCACCTGTGCATTTTATTGCTCCAGTTTGCACAGTTCTTCTCTATAAAATATAATTTAACTTCAGTATCTGAAGTTACATTTCAATGCTTCCAACACAATGTATCATCTTCTTTGCGTAGCCAAACTGTTTTATATAAGATTCTGTAAATGTATTTATAATCTGTTGTATTTGAGAATACATTTTTGAAATCTATATAGTTTATTGATTTGTCTGTTTTTACTCCTACCACACCTGCTTTATCTATAAAATAGTTTACTATTATTCTTAATATCTTTATCTAAATTTTCTTTAAATTTTCCTCATCTTGTCTTACACTATGTTTAATTTGTCTGTCCAGTTTGTTTATTTCACTTTTCAGAGTTATAGTTCAACCTCACTTTGTTGAACTATTATGGTCAATATCTTTATATAAATGTTCTTTAAATTGTCCTTATCTCCTGGGGTATTCATTAAAGCCTTCGCAGTCATTTTTCACTGTGTGGTCTTCGTGGCATGATGCATACGTAACCATGGAAACGTTTACACTCAATAAACAATGTTTATTGGCACGCACCAGCTCTCAAAGAAGGTAAACACCATGGCATGCTAATTACATTATAAGCAGCTGAATTACATGCTAATTAACCATTCTAAGACAGTGGACCTATTCAACAAGGTATAAAGCAACTGTGTAAATTCTGTGCTGGTGTTCCCCATGAATGCCAAACCTTTGGAATACAGCCACGGAAAGGAATCTACACAGACAGAATAAAAAGTCAAACAGTATCGGATCAGCTATAAATGGGGAGCTACCACTGTCAAAAAACAGAAAAAAGCAGTTATCCAGTGCTAGACAGTCTTACATCTTGGTACACTCATCCGTCATTTTCTTTTCATGTTCTGTATATTTAGAAACATGCATATAAAGGTATGAGCACTGAATTAAAGAAAGCAAATACATTTCATACAGGCATTAAAGGCATAAGCAGAATTTATAACATTAGGTATTCACTTTAGACAAAACTAATGTCTTATTTTGCTTACCCCCTAACCCCCCCCCCCCAATCTGCCTATATCATCTGGGTGACATCATCCTGTATTTCCATAGCTTGTCTTAGGCTTCATCTTTTTTTCCCTAGTTATTTCAGAACACTAACTGGCCAATACTTCACTGAAATTAATTGATTAAGGCAAGGGTCTGGGTAGCTGGTAGGCCCCCAGAAGCTATGGGTTTCTAAATTCTCTAAGGTACATTTTAGAGATTTGTTTAATATTTTGATCCAATGAAGGCCTGAATAAAAATCTTGACTCAGGAATAAATAAGCTGTGTAGAATGTTTACGTTTAAAGTAATATTTCCCAATAAAATAGAGAGACAAATGTTTATAATATGCAAGTTATATCTAGAAATAGTGTTTGCCTTCCTAACCTTCCCAATATAGTCACCTTCTATGGACTACTTTGGTCTTAGATCAGAATAAAAGTGAAAAAAAAACAACTGACTACACTCATACCTTTTACACTGTTGCTGTTATATAAACAGCAGGCTTACTAATCCCCACCACCAAAGGATTGCCATCTATATACATTTGTGTTTCTCCTACATGGCATACTACACTGCCTCTAGATATGCCATAGTAATTTTCTGTGCAGACCTCTGAGTTCTGACAGTGAGAAAATAAAGGCAAAAACAGTGTCTCTAGCCCTCACATAACTTGTAACACACCATTCTGAGTAAAAACCTGACCTGACATGGTTAGAACCTAGACTGAGAACTAGTGAAGAGGTTGAGTCTCCCCTTCTAAGTCTGTGTCAAAATCCACTTATGCATCTGGGGGTGATGGTGTTGCCAAGCCCCAAGAAACTCAGAGACTAGATGGTCTGTGATGTATTTTTGTTTTATGTTTGAAAAATAATTCACTCACTCACTTTCTTATGAGTCTACTCTGACTCTAAGAGTGACCCTATGGACAACCACCCCTATCCGCAGAGTTTGCAAGGCAAAGGGGAAAGAATAGTATGTTGCCAAGTCTTTCTTTCATATTACACATCCATGCACTCACATCTATGGGCAAGTTATAGTCCCCAGTCCATGTGATTGCATGTTTTTGAAGTGCTATAGAAAACAGAGAATCTGGAGAAAATCCACAAAAGAAAATTGAGGACCTGCAGACTCTATACAGAAGATATCCAAGGCAAGAACCAAACTGGAGAACCTCTTTCTGTGAGATGGCAACATTACCCATTGTACCATTGTGCCATCCTGAGAGAAAATTAACGTTAATTATTTGTACTGTCAGCAAGAAGAGTTGTGTGTATGCCCACAACACACACACACGCACACACACACACACACACACACACACACACACACACACACACACACACACACACACACACACACACATACACACACAAAACTAGTTACTCATACTACATGCTTATTTATAAGCAAATTGGAGGAACACCAGTTCACTTATGGCATATCTTCAGGGAGCTGTTAGAAACCAGAGCACCTTAGTAAAACCCATACAGTGATAGGGGCATGTAGACTGCACACAGAAGGAGAAACAGACAAAAACTCAGGGAAACAAACAATGTGAGATGGCAACATTAATCACTTCACTACTCTGACAATGCTCACTTAATTTCACATAAATCCTGCCAAAAATAATAATAATGGTTACATTAATATATTTTGCTTCATAGAAACAGGGGTGGTGATGAAGCTGGGAGAACTTCAAGAAATAAGGAGAGAGAGGTAATTTGAATGCAGATCCTGAAAAATAACAACAGACATCCAGAATATTATATTCATAAATTAACACAAAGTATTATAAGAACTAAGCCAACATGAGAATGGAGAAAGAAGATTTTGCTGATAGAGATGACTGCAAATATAGGTACAGATAATAGGCAAGTGGGGGCTGGAATTTACTGAAAAAATGACAAGTTAGCCAAGGTATTGGGAGCAGATAACTAGAGGGTAAGGGAATACAACTGGAAGATGCCAAGAAGATGTTTAGACTGCAGGCTAGATACTGCTTTCACTTTCGGGGATTGGGCAAAGAGAAAGGGATGGGGAATCTGGTAGAGTATTTCATAAGTTCATAGGTTCATATGTAAGTACTAGGCTATCTGCCCGAGGGCATCTATAAGCCTAGCCAGAATGTGTTGGCTTTCGCCACCCCCTTAGATTAATTCCCTGTGCCTCTGTCCAGCAGAGCCATTAGTTCCCTGTGCCTCTGTCCAGCAGAGCTACTGCAATGATCCCCAGGGTAAATTTTCTGTTTCCCATCCACTCGTCAAGGTTTCTCTTGAAGAGCGTTAGTGAGGAGCTCTGCCTAATGTAGATTGGAATCCTGTTCCAAAACATGGAGAGTTTCTGGGACAGGAATCTATCCCTCCAGCACATCCTATTTATCGTTGTGGTGAGGTTTAGATCCCTAGAGTGTGTGGCTCTCGGGGATTTGTTTTTTTTAGGTGGCACATGTCCATCAATTCTGGGTTGGACATAGCCTTGTATGTCAGGCAGAGATCACCTCTGAGTAAGTGGTATGTAACCAAATACAGCTGGAGTTTCTTCAGTCGGGCTGCATAGGGCATTTGTTTGAGGCCAGTAATCCTCTTGGTGAGGTACTTCTGTGGTCTTTCCAGCTTTTCAGGTGTCTTGTAAGGTGCATCCCAAATGGGGCATTGTACTCTAGGATGTGTCTGATGAGTGATGAGTAGAGGGGCACAATAACCTCTTTTGTTCTAGATGCAAAACATTTTGTGATTAGGTGGACCACATAGAAGGATTTTTTAACCACCTTGGCAATATGACTATCAAAGGAGAGATTACTATGTACTTGGATCCCCAGATCCCTTATTACATTTTCTGTATTTAGGGGACTACCACGTATGTAGTAGTTCGTGGGTACTTTGTTTTTTCCAAAGGGGATGACTATGCACTTTTTGGCATTTAAGTTGAGGCCATGATTTTGACACCGGGTATCTGTCTAAGTGAGTCTCTTCTGGAGGATGTCTGTATCAGCTGGAGAGTCAGTTATGGCCCCCAGTTTGCAGTCATCTGTGAACTTCATCAGCCATAGTCCTCCTGTGCTTGCCTGTGCTTCTAAGAAGTATATACCGAACAGGAGGGGTCCCAGGACTGAGCCCTGGGGGATGCCACTTATAACCGGATTAGAGTCGGACCTAGAGCTTGCAACTCTCACTGTGTGGGTTCTATCTGTGAGCCAATTGGCAACCCATTTCGTGACATAGGGGTTTATGCTCAGGCTGGTGAGCTTGTCTATAATAACAGAATGGGGAATGGTGTCAAAAGCCTTTGTGAGGTCCAGGTAGGCTATGTTGACTTTAGAACAAAACTGCTGTTAAAAATGGGATAATTAGTAGGGCATATGAAATATTTCATGATAACCACAAGAATTAATGAGATAAGGTTAGAAAAGATTGGGAAAAGAGACTGAATAAGCAATTCACAAGGAAACAATGGGAGGACATAGGTAAGGCTCCCAAATATGCAACAAAGTCAATAAGCACAATCTCTGCTGAAGTAAAAATCATCCAAATAATTCCACATTAAAATGATAACTAAAGAAGAGGTTGCTACTGGCAAAAAAAAATACATTTCAGTGTTTCATGTACAAATTCAGTGCCTGCTGTCCTTGAAGAATTAATTGCCTGTGTTACATTAAAGAAAATGGTAAGCTGATAATATTGCAATGGGGATTGATTGACAAGCCAACAACACGTTTCTCATACAAAGAAGGACACACTCAGGAGTGCCAAAACCCTGTTCCCCCTTAAATGCTTCAAATAATCAGCAATCAAAAAGACACTCCAATATCAGCACTCCATATACATGGTACAGGAGTAGGCTCCACAGCCTTCTGCAACAAAGGCAATTAGGCTACTAACAGTGCTTTCAAATTCTACAGCACAAACAGTGACTGCCATTTGCTGAACAAAACCATTAGTTGCACATTGAAAACAGACTTAGCATGAGCAACAATAGACTTCTCTTCCCTTGAAACTCACAATTCCATGTCAATGCACTGAAACTCATAATCCCTTGAAAATCCACCGA
The DNA here is from genome assembly GCF_019279795.1 of Protopterus annectens. NCBI lineage: Eukaryota > Metazoa > Chordata > Ceratodontiformes > Protopteridae > Protopterus > Protopterus annectens. Next base: position 1,777,570,118 of record NC_056732.1, read on the forward strand.
AACTCCTAATTCCCTGAAAAATGTACTGAAACTCAAACTCACAGTTCTGTCAGCAGTCCAGTAGTTGGTGTAGAGGATTTCAGGCTCTTGTCTCCACTGAAGGTGGCAATTCCTTCAGCAGTCTGGTAGTTGGTGAAGAGGATTCAGACTCTTGTCTCCTCTAACCAAGTTACAGGGTCAAGCCTGATCAAGTTAATTGACCAACCTGTCCCCTAACAAAGCCATTACAAACCACACGATACCTCTCAACCTCTTAGTGCAAGACATCTGGACAAAGCCTAAAATAATGGTGATACAAAGGCCCAGAAATAGGAATACATTTTAAATATTGCTCTTTTTAACTTAGAAAGGTGCTGGAATGATAGGATTTGTGTTAGCATGCATTTTTGAAGGAAATGAAGTATGAAACTCAAATATATAACATTATTTAGTTATTGCAATCCTCAGTGATTTGCCAGAAAATCACACATTTTATGAGGAATAGGCAAAAATATGAGGCAGAAATTTGGACATTTGTAAAGTATGCAATACATACCTCTCAACCTCTTAGTGCAAGAAATCTGGACACAGCCTAAAATAATGGGGATACAATAGACAAAATAGAGTTTAAATATTGCCATAACTCTCAACCACTTAGAGCAAGAAATATGGACAAAGCCATAAATAAAATTGGGACAAAGGCCCAAAAAAGAGGGACGAATTTTAAATATTGCTCTTACAAACTAAGAAAGTTGGTAGAATATCAGGTTTTGCATTAACATGAATTTTCTGAAGGTTATGAAGTCTTAAACTCAATGTCTGTCATTATTTTCTTACTTCAATCCTTATTGAGTTGCCACTAATTAGCTAGAAAACCACAATTTTATGAAAAATAGACCAAAAATATGATGCAAAAATCTGGACAATCTGCAAAAATCAGTACAGTTGTGAGGAATGAATATTGTTCTTTGTAAATTAGAAAGTTGCTAGAGTAATTATTTAGTGACTTTGATTCACTGATTTGCCAGAAAACCACAACTTTTATGCAAAACAAACCAAAACAATGAGGATAAATTGGGAGTGTTCAGAGAGGTATATAACACACATACACATGCACACGCACACACACACACACACACACACACACACACACACAGACACATATATACCTACCTTCTGTCTGCTCGCTCACTTGCACCCACGTTCACTCATTCAATCACAAGCTTGCACACACACTCACTCGCTTGACCACTCACAGATATACACACATGCCCACATACACAAACACACACACACACACACACACACACACACACACACACACACACACACACACATACACAGACAAACACACACACACACACACACACACACACACACACACACACACACACACTTGAACAGCTAGTTTAAATTTTGCTTGCGAGTGCAGAATGTGTTTACATCTGCATTGGTGGGTGTGCATGTGTGACACATACACATGGTCCACCTTAAACTGAGCCCACAACAGCTTTTGATAGTATGGTAATTTTCTGAATTTTAGTTTTCATTTGAAGACAACCAAATCAAGACAGAAAAACGGATTATGTCGTAACTCTGCTGCTGGTACTGCTAATGTGGGAGCTTTAGTTCCCCTAGCCCTCATGGTAAAATCACCACTGTAAATGGTTTGTGATTTGTACAGAACTGACCTTAACATGTAATAGCATTAGATACAGGCTGGATGCAACAAAAGGAGAGTAACAATAGTATTATAATCATTTTTGTCATAACAGAAATGCAGCTTTGTCCCATGTCCAAATTAACAGTACATTTGTAAGTAATGCAGATATATAAAAGTGTAAACGTTTGTGCTTGTGTTAATCAAAATAAATATAAAAAACATTAAACAGACTATTCATAGTTACATGTCAACATATGCAAAATGTAGTTGATGAAATGCAGGCATATCATGTAAAAATCATTACTCCTGTGTGCAGATATATCCAAAAGTAATATTATCTCTTCTGTGTTCAACACATAAAACAATTCGGCTCACCATCAATTTCCCTAGCTACATGGTTGCCATATCGTGTAGATTCATGGCTGTCAGCATGGTGAAGATGCAAATGAGGTTTGAACTCATTAGAATCATTGAATCCAAAAAATCAGATCCGTGTAGAGATGTAAACATAGTGCAAGCACTCTCTCACTGTTTGTCTTTAATGGATGGCAACTGTGAATGGTTACATCAGGTGGGTGTGTCAGGTTAGACTTTCAAAGTGTTACATGTACATCTGTCAAGGTTGGAAATGCAAGTAAGTAGTGCACAATTCCCAAGCTCTGTTTCATTAATATACAACCTCCTCTACATTTGTTGGCAAATTTTGTTTCTCTGTCAGTATTTTGTTATTATTTGATTATTTTTGGCCATTGTTTGTGAGATGCGGTGTTTATTGCAATCAAGAGAAACAAAGGAATGAATGGAAGTTTTGCATGTGCTTATCTTGTTCGGTCAACATTGCGTGATGGGCAAAAGTGAGACCTTAAGAATGATTAGGAAATAAGGGAATGTCACATAACTATTCCAGTGGCAGCATTGCTAATGTATGACATTTAGTACTGAGTCAGTGGAATACACCTGCTATTTAACTGACTCTGTGGCAGCAGGTGTTAATGCAGTGATACATTCCTTTTTGGGGCTAGATGGTACTGGGTTTGAATACAGGTGTATGTCATACTTAACACTTTTCATTACAGAGTGATAATGCAATGGCATGAATTATTTAAACAAGATATGCTGTGTGTTGGCATAACGCAGCAGTGTTAAGCATCATTTCATGGAAGTAACCACACTTGTTTGCCGCTAGGTGTGCAATGTGCACCTCCACTCAAACACAGAGCCTAAAATTTGAAGGGATCCATTGGTTTTACAGCATTGTTAAAGTCTGACAGTTAGTATTGAGTTTCTGGAATACACCTGCTACTTATCTGACTTTGTGGCAGCACGTGATAATGCAGTTAATGGAGAGATGCATTCCTTTTTTAGGCCAGATGGTACTGGGATTAAATATAACTGTATGTAATACTTTTAACAACTTTTGTATTACCGTTGTGGTGCATTGGTGTGCGATGCACACCATCACACAACAGTGCATTAAAGAAAAGAAGTGGGGAAGATGGAACAGTGGTAAAATGGTGTGCAAGCAGGGGGAAGAACAAATGGACAATACAGGAATTTGTAAGAGGGAGGCAGGAAAGAACCATAGCAAGCCATTTCTTCAACTGTAAAAATTATAATATATGCAAAATATTAGCTGAATTTGGAATATCACCTCCAGAGAGAGGGGTGACCACAACACAATTATGCTGTAGATCCAACTGGACCAAATCACATATGTCAAAAAGACACATGTGAAATGAAGAGCTTCCTATGGGACAATTTTTGTTTGTGGGACACATGCCCATTTTTATTTTTATTTTTTTTGAGAGAGAGAGGAATGTTAGGGAAGGGACATAGGTATATCTGGGTCTGGAATGTTGGGTAGGAGAGGAAGCAATTGCAGACAGACAAAACAAAGAAGACAAGAGATGGGGATGGTCAAAGACACAACAGGTTGGTGGACACTATGGATGGGGTGAGAATGGAGACATTTAGGACCCATGATCATCCAGCTGCATGCCAGTGAGAATCGAATCCTCACCCCTTGGACTGTTATCACTGTCACATGACTCCGCCACTGGCTGGAACACTCAACAGCTCCTTCTCTTCCTCCTGGCCCTATGTCAAATGAGGGAGACCAAGCCTTCCATCCTACGTAGGTGTGCACCAACAGTATGGTGCAGAACCATATGCACCATCCCTGAAGGGAATCACTAGACTATTCTATGGGGCAGATTTACCTGATGGGACAGGTAGTGCAGGGCAGCAGAGGTGGTGCTGCCAGACATGGTAGGCCGTGGTGCATGGGCTGGTGCAGTGAGGCAAGCCTACCCCATTGTACTGTGGAGCATTTTGTGATGTGGTACACATGGATGACTTGGACACATTTTGATGACACATAATAAACTAAAACATAAAATAAAACAAAATGAAAAAAGAGAGACAAGAATTGCGGTGGGAGAAAAAAGTGATAAAATTAGTACATTCATATGTGACATACAATTCATTAATAGAATTATTTGATTCCACTATATTAAACTTTGCTCTTAAGACTACTACCCCCTAACAGATAACTTACTTTTAAGACTACCAGCTCCTAATAGATGCACATTGTACTACAGATTGCAGCAAGTGCTCCTTTACATGTGCATATATTGCACACATGCATGTTCCAATTATACAGATTACAGTTTACAGCAGGGCATTGGTGACACTGGTATAGAGCTTTTACTTTAAACCTTTAGGTTATACATAATTGAAGAATTTACAGTATTGTATATTTGGGAAGTGTGGTATTTGAACCCACCACCTCTGACAAAAGTCTAATAATGTACTATTGGTTTGTGCTAAAGATTAATGCATGCATACCTGCTTTTACAGTTGAGATATGCATGCTGAATTTGACACAACTCTATAAAATACCAAAAAAGCTATCTATAACTTTTAATGCTAAAAATAACGCTATTCTCTTCTGCTGCCTTCATTCAACATGCCTCACTCATCCTCGCCAATCTGTCGCCATGCATCCTAAAATTCACCTCCCTTTCCATGGCAGCTCTGGAAAAAGAACAGAACAGAATACCATTATGAGTATCAGTCTTCATTGTATTCAGCTTTTAAGCCTTATAAGTGCTCTCTATAGTTGATACTTACACATTTGTGGTATGTCCTCCATCCTAAATTCCTCGATCCAAGCCTTATGGTTACCCCTCTTCCTCCTCCAGAGGTCACTGTATTAATTCCTACATTATTCACCAGTGCAGTGGATACTGGTGGCACTGGTTACAGCCTGGTCCAGACTATTGCAAACCTCTAACTTATACTGGGACCCAGAATAGCCCCCCTGCAGTAGCCTGGCACTTGGACTCCTGGACACCCTATCTGTGAAGCATAAATCTCACCCTCACCAAGAATGCCTGTCATGTCTACCATGGATCAAGAGCAATTTAGAATGATGGTTTCCCACCAGTTACAGTTATCGCATTTCCTAGGAGTGTGCACACTGTTTGAAAATGTTGTGCACCATTTACCATTGTGCAACCATAGTGCTCAGCAGTACATGCCCATGAGCCCTGTGTTTGCATGATGGTGAGCAGTGCATAACAGTGGCAAGCTGTGAGAAATTGTACAGGCAGTGTTGTACATGTGTTAGGCAATATGAAGGCTGTGCCAGTCCAGATAGCAGAAATATACCTGCTGCAAAGGAAACAGCATTGACTGAATGTATCTGGTTTCTGTTGTTTGCTATTTTCTGGGTGGCCATGTATCCAGTTTGCTCACTGCTTCAAAGTCTCCTATGAGTAATATGTTGGGTTTATGGTAAGGCCTTAGTGGTTATGAGACACTGGTATGTGGGCTATGCATGGTCTTTAGTATGTAGGTTTGTGGAGTTCTCAGTTGTTTTTGCCGCTGAAGTGTCCTTTGTTTTTTGTTTTGTTGAGGACCTCCACTTACATGGGTGTGTATTGTGTACTTGTGGTGTGGATGATGTTTACTGATTCTATACACTGCAGGGCACCTATGTAACTGCATAATTTGTTCTGGTGTGCACATACTCCATGATTAGAGATTCAAATTTGACAACTATCCAAAGGTCAGAATTGATGTGCTCGCAGAGAGGTTAGGCAAAGTAAGATTTTTGGCCACCCTATATTTTACCTGTGTATAATGGCAGATCCTCACTAGCCCTGAAACCAAAGAGAAAATAGTGTTCGCTACCTCTGAAAATCTTTCACTTTAATCTGCCTTACCTTTTAGACTCCACAGAACTCCTGCAATGGATAAAGTTTTGAAACCTCATGGCAGGTGCTCATTTGCATACCCTGATGATGCAGTAATTTATACAGAAGAGTGAGAATGATATTTAGCTGGAAAGGGGTCCAGGGAAGTAAATACTGTGGGAAGAAATAGCAAGGGAATTGTTATGGCTAAGCTTGTATAGGCCCTAGGGCCAATAGCCTAGTACCAACCTATGAACCTATAGCTAAACTACAAGCTTTTGAAATACTTAAAACAGACAGTACTTACTTCTAAAGTAAACTGAGCATGAACAGAAACCAGATACATAGGATATGAGATTGGGAGAGGGCTAATTAGTCCTCAGGCGGACAAGGTAGAAGCTATATAGAGAGGTCCTATACCTTTTACCAGGTTAAAACATTCTTACACACAGACTATATACAAACTTTATAGCTAATTTTGCTATCTTAGCTTGTCTTCAGAATGACCTCATGAAATAAGGCTCACCAAGATGAAGGACACCATTCACAGCTAGTTACAGTCACCCCCAGAAATCAGTGAGCCCTTTATTGTCCACACTGATGTATGTAACGTAGGAATAGAGGGCTGTTCACAATAAATAAATAAATAAATAAATAAATAAAATAAAGTAGCTTCCAAAGAGCAAGAGTGACTCATACTTTCACATTAAACACTGTTCATTTATCCCTGCAATGGCTACACAAGCAGAAAGATGTTGACACAAATTAGTCAGGAGGCTTTAGACTTGCAACCCTTCAAATTTATTGTTGAACAAAGACTGAGTAATGAGAATTCCATTTAGATGGCTTAGCTACGTTCCACCTCCCAGCATAAGCAGTACAGAACTGGGGGTTCTATGCTAAGAGGGGGGTTTCTCTGTCGTACAGAACATTAAACAAGTCAATTATTTTTTTTTTATAAAAACACTTTTTAAAATGCACCACAGTGATATTGTTCAATACAGTGTGTGAGGTATGGTATAAACTATTTTGAGCTGTTGCGTAGTTACTAAACAATAAGAACCATGCAGAAGTGATTCAAGATGGATTTGTGATACCCGCAGAAATGCAGTTAAAAAAGGCTTAATACCAAAATGAAATAAAAGATTACCTCTAGGCGTGATGAAGTTATATAGCCAAGAGCAGGGACTCTTGGAGAATACCAGTCAGAGAGCTAACAGAAAGTGACCATGGAGTAACAGGAAGCCACCTACAGAACTACTAGGAGGACTACCACAAATTTTTCTAAACATTACCTTGAGGTCAGCGCTAATATTATACCTTAGCATGACCCATGCTAAGGAAGCAATTATTATAAGACTTTCCCCCAGATTCAATAAAATCTGTGTAGGAAAATTGGTATTCCTACATGGAGTGAATGGTGTCCGTGTCCGCATCCCCCTCTCAACAGTGCGCCTTACATATTAATGAAGGTGCGCTACTGAGATGGATCTGCGGACATGGATACTGAATCAGTGCATGGGTCATGTTGTGGTAGTGCTTGCAGAACTGTAATATGCCCCCTAAACTGTCGAAGTGTTGTACAGCACTTTGTAAAATCCTTTCAGTGTCCGCAGACACTGAAAGAGGATTTAGTATGGAATGCAATGCAGGAGGTTGTGATAGGAACTGTAACACACCCCGTGCATTGTCAATGTGCCATACAGCACTTTAGAATCCTAACAGTGTCCACAGGCACTGAAAAGGAAATCTGTGAAAGGAATGCAATGCAGGGGGTGTATGACATGAACTGTAACACACCCCCTGCATTGTCAAAGTGCCATACTGCACTTTATAGTTAAATAGTGTCCTCGGACACACACCTGTCAACTCCCTAGAGTAAGAAATCTGGCTAAAGCCTTGAAATAAAATTGGGACAAAGGGACAACAATAGGGGAATATTTTAAATATTGCCATTACAAACTTAGAAAGTTGATAGACTAACAGCTTTTTCATTACATTGTCATGAAGAGTATGTGGCCTGCAACTGACACGTTGATATGTAAATAGTGAGAAAGATCAATTTAAAATACTTTTATTTTTTTTTATTTATATGTGAAGTCTAAGTGTAGCTGAGCAGGTTTGCACACAGTGGTGCTTTGCTCAGCAGTGCTTAAACTTCTTGTAGGAGCTATATGGAAATGTATAGCTAAAGTCCTGTATGCTGACTTAGCATAGTGGTTAGAGTTTTGGCTTTGCGTGCAGTAGTTCTCGGTTCGAATATCAAGACAAATCATTCAGCTTTTACATGGGAAAGCATTGTGAAATAATGTTTTGTATATTTAATGATGTAGTAATTGATATTTGTTAACCAGGGTAGTGTAGTTTGTACAAACTTGCTCTGTCAGTGGATATATGATGCGAAATCCCCCATGTAAAGATAAGTGTCCCATAAAGTACAGTCACACCCCAAAGAAATGTAATCAAAACACACAGGGCAGGTTATGTAAAGTAAACTATATACACAGAATAATAATAAATTAATGTCCAATCTGAGACTATTCATTAAATGAAGAGTGAGAAATGTTTAGCAATGCTTAGGACCACTTAGCTGCTCTGAGCATTGCTTAGAAATTACAATTCTAAACACCATTCAGCTCAGCTAAGCCAATTTGTGCATTGCTAAGCACAGCTTAGCATTTGCCACTTTAAGCACAGCTCAACTCAGCTTAGTGGGTTTGCACATTGCTCATCTTAGCTCAGCATTTTTGAAAATGGCCCAGTGATGACAAAGGGAAGGAATATGTCCTTATTTAAACTGCACATGTGGGAATGCAGGCAGATCCTGTTGTAGTTTGATAACTGCAGGAGCTGTGTCTGGATTTGGAGAGGAAGTGTGCTTTTGGGTGCAGTGCTGGGGCATTTTGCAGTCCAGGTTCATGGCTGGGCTCCTTGTGCATGATGACAGACTGCTGCAAGGCCAGTACTGGGGCTCCCAATACAAATGTGAGGCCTGGAACCATCTGGCACATGACCTCACTAGTGCCACTGGAATCCCCATAACTGGTGAGCAGGTATGGCATCACTATGCCAAACTAAAGCTGAGGAAGGGGGAGCTCTTGGCCCAATGGATTCAAGATGCTCTAGACAGCAAAGCCTCAGTAGTTTGTAAGTATTTCACCCATAGCTGTACCAAATTCTAGTCTGAGTATATGATAGACATGTATGCATAATGGTTGTTTTTCCCCTACAGCTGCAGAGGTGAGAGCTAGTATTGTGGAAGCCCATGAGGACAGACTGGTGAGGCTGAGCCGGGAGTCTGGTAAGTACAGATCTATCTAGCAGTATATAGTGCAATAAATAAGAAGGAGTACATTGTTTACTGCCAGTAGGTTTAGTGTGTTCTGAGTGTACTTAATAAATAAAGTTTGTCAGACCAATACTGATCTACAAGATGTGCAGTACTACTGATTGTAGAATCTGAACTGTAATAAACCGCTGTGTCATGTTTCTCAAATAAAGATTTATACCACAAATTGTTGTGTTTAATCTTGTATGCTGTTGAAGAAATAGAATGTGTACAGGTACTTCACAGAAAATATGGCTTTGACAGCATGCATTGGCTGAGGTTGTTCTGATAATCAGCTGTTATGCAAAACTGTAGATTGTGAAGCTGTAAAACAAGATATAAATATGTCCTGCACTAAGATCTGAACCTTAAATAGTAATGTGTAATGTATTACAGTGTGCACCCTGCTGCATTGCCTTGTGTTAACCTTTACATTCCAGATCTTATTATTTCAAAGATTAATACACAGTACACTATCTGTCATGCATGAATCACTGGCATGTATGTTCAACTATCACCTCAGTCTTTGGTGACACTACACTTAGATTACAAGGTCAGACTGTCTACTCAAGAGAGTATTAGGCAGAATTCAGTCAAGTAAGTGACAGCAATTCCCCGATAGCTCAGTATGATGAGAAATAGCTCTATCATTCATTTTGCACACCTAGACCATGGACCATTGAATCCAGGGAGTGGTAATAACATGTGTGAATATTTACACTCGAGTAATTCTGAATATTTGTACAAGCAGTCAGGTAGTGTTAACAGATATGTTCTACACAGGTCTTACAGGTAAAAGAATGTTTGTAGTAGCTGTATGAAGGGAATACTAATAAACTGTGTACAACTGTTCCACTGTCCAACCCCATGCCTGCAAATGACAGCAGGATAGGTACATTCACCATGCACTCTTCCCAGTACATGTCACTAATTGTCATGATCTCATGGCTAGTGATCACTGCTGCCAATAACCTTGGACACAGATATGAATCCATTTGAAGTATGCCAGTAGCACACTCACACAACATCAGTGCAGGGTACACCTTCTTTGTCATATATGTAATCCTGACATGTACGAGTCCCCTCTAGTCATGTATCCAGAGTTCTCACAGTTTGCCCCACACTATTCCAGGTTGACAGTTTAACAGTCATGTATGTGCTACAGATGCTATGGGCCAAAGATAGATGTAAAGTGAGGGCAGACCTATAGAGTATTGAGCAGTACTGTTGTGAAAAATAGAACCTATACAGTTGGTAATAGGTTCATGGGTTCATTGGTGTGTACTAGGCTAATGGCCCTGGAGCCTGTATAAGCCTAGCCCAAGATTCCCTGGCATCATGCTATGCAAAGTTAGTTCCTAGTGTCCCTATCAAGCAAGGCCACTGAAGTGATCCCCAGGGTGAACATCTTACTGCCCATCCACTCGTCAAGATTTCTCTTAAAGAGGGCCAGTGAAGTGCTCTGCTTGACATGAATGGGAGGTTTGTTCCAAAGTATAGGAAGTCTCTGGGTTAGGAACCTGTCCCACCAGCATGTTCTGTTTATTGTGGTAATGAGGTTTAGGTCCCTGGAGCATGTGGCACAGAGGGGCTGGGATTTTTTTAGGTGTAGCATATCTAGCAGCTCTGGGTCAGACATGGCTTTGTAGGTCAAGCAGAGATCACCTCTAAGTAGGCGATAAGTAACAGAGTATAGCTGGAGTTATTTGAGTCTGGCCATATAAGGCATGTGTCTAAGGCCTAAGATCCTCTTAGTGAGGTATTTTTGTGGCCTTTCCAGTTGTTGTAGATGTCTAGTGAGGTATATACTAAATGAGGTGCTGTATTCTATAATAGGGCTAATGAGGGATGAGTAGAGAGGGATTATGACCTCTTTATTCCTGGATGAGAAACCTTTTGTAATGTGATGTGCGACATAGAAGGACTTTCTGACTACAGTGGCAATGTGGTTATCAAAGCAGAGGTTGCTGTCAACCTGTGTCCCCAGGTCTCTTATCACACCTTCAGTGTTTAGTGGACTATCACCTATGTGGTTGTTCATCGGCACCAAATTTTTCCCAAAGGGAATGACAATGCACCTTTTGGCATTGAGCTTAAGGCCATGCTTCTAGCACCAGTCATTGGTGTCAGTGAGACATTTTTGTAGAATGTCTACATGAATTGGAGAATCAGTAATGGCTCCCAGTTTGCAATCATCTGCGAACTTGGTCAGCCAGAGTTCCTTTGTGTTGGCTTGAACTTCAGAAAAGTAGACGCCAAACAGGAGAGGGTCTAGGACCAATCCCTCTAGGACACCTCTTGTAACTGGTCGGTAGTTAGATTTGGAGTCTGCTACTTTCACAGTGTGGGTTCTATCAGTCAGCCAGTTGGCAACCCATCTTATGACATAGGGGTTTATGCCTAGTTTATCTGTGATTCCTGAGTGAGGGATGGTGTCAAAGGTCTTGGCAAGATCTAGATAGGCTGTGTGAACTACCTTGCCCTCATCCACAGCTCTGGTGACAGACTCGAAGAAGTCTATCAGGTTGAGCAGGCATGATCTACCTTTCACAAACCCAAACTGCATGGGGTCCAGAGTTTGAAGATTCCCTATGTCCTTATTTATAAGGTCCATGATGATGTGCTCCATAGCCTTACATATCAGACTCATCAGGCTAATGGGGTGGTAGTTCCCAGGGTCTCTAGTCACTCCCACTTTGTGCAGTGAGATGACAGTAGCAGTGCACCATTCGCTAGGAACAAAGCCTGAAATGAGGCTGTGATTGAACAGGTTACTCAGGTGTGGTGCCAGTTCACTTTGTAATTCATGTAGAACACAGTCAGAGATATTATCAGGTCCCATGGAAGCTGTATTCTTGGCTTTGGACAGAGCAGTTTTTAACTGTGTAGCTGTGATAATAGGGACTTGGCATTCCTCAGGTATTGTGATAGGCCCTTTTGGGGGTGAAGGGGGATAAAATTCGCAATGAACCTGTCTGCCAATATGTTGGCAATATCAGTTGGTTCTGTATATGTATTGCCATTGTGCTGTAACTCAGACCAGATCTGAGAATTGCCATGTAGATTCTTGACATAATTATAGAATGCCTTGTGGCTGCCTTTAGATTCTGTAGCAATTTTGTTTTCATAGCTAGCTTTAGAGGATTTGATGATGGATCTCAGTTTTTTGCTGAGGCTGACAAGGGAGGTTTTCCAGTCTTGGGATTTCACCCTTTTCTGCAACAGTTGTTTCTTTCTGTTGCAGAGTTTGTTTATGGTGGGGGACCACCAGATTGACTTCCTTTTTTTTGGAGGAGAGTGTCTTGGTTCTGTTTGGTATGGCTCGTTCCATGCATTGGTGTATGATTCAGTCATGCGCCTATTTTCCATTTGCATGGGTGTCATGAAGTTAGCCACCTCTGTTTCTAGAAGTCCAAAATTGGCTTTGGAGAAGTTTTTTACAGTGGTTTCCTTTGGGGGGGTGAGAGTGGGATGTGGATATCCATGGTGAGTAGCTTGTGGTCAGATATGACCAGGGAGATGTTGATTACTGGTGTAGAGCAATAGTTGCCCATGTTAGTAATGACCAGATCAAGGATGTTTCTACTCCTGGTGTGGGCAAGAATGACTTGGTCCAGGGGGTTGGAATTAATTAATTCCAGAAAACGTTGAGCAAGTGTATTGGTACATGAGTAATTTTCCCAGTTAATGGAGGGGTAGTTAAAGTCTCCCGGTATAAGGGCATTAGGTTGTACCCTAATATTTTCCAGTGTGTTTAGGAATGTGGAGTGGGAGTCTTGGGACATGGTGGGGCATTTATAGCAGGCTACAACCTGGATTGCAGTTTTACCCAGTGTTAGCTGTACCAGAAGTATCTCTGATGCGTTATGTTGGGCTACTAGTCTGGAGGTGTGCATATCCTTTATGAATATGGAGACAACACCACCTTTAGTACTTTGGTCCAGGTTTAGGGGCCAAAAGGTGTAGTATGAATTATAGCCTGGTAGTGCTGGGGTGCTCTCCGGAGCTTTGAACCAGGTCTCAGTCAGTGTACAAATATCGATGTTCTCCATTTTAAGGAGTGCTTTGAGCGAGTGCATTTTGAGATTCAGTCTTCTAGCATTGAGTAGTATTACCCTCAAATTTTGTTTGCTTGTAGCTGTTATAGTAGTAATTTTGTCTTCAGGATATTGCCTAAAAAGGCACTATAGGGGTGGCAAGAGCCTTGGCCAGTATCTGCAATCCCTGAGGTGACAGGTGCAGGCCATCTCTTGGCAAAGCATTGAGGTCTGTTGATCATGTCATCACAGGCAGACAGACACGGGATCCCCTTAGAATGATGTGAGAAACTGAACCAATTGTTGAAGTCAATCATTTGCTGCTTGTACTTTGGTATCATTCTGGGTGATGGTATGATGCTACTCAGAGCTAGGGTCATACCTGCCTGAGCTACAAGATCTGAGAGCTCCTCTATGTCTCTTTTCATGTAGTCCAGGGAGGTATGTCTCAGGTCATTCACATCAACATGGACAATGACAGAGTCATATTTGTATCTGTTGTGGAGTGACCTAAGTGCGTGTGTTATGTGGCGGATCCTGGCACTCAACAAGCAGCTGACTATAACTTTCTCCTTATTCAACCTAGTGAGTGGAACATCAGTATGCCTTACTATTGAGTCACCTATAACCAGTGTTTCGGGTAAGTTGTTTTGCCTTATGGGCTTTGGTTGAGTGGCACACTGTTTATGTGAGCTATGTGTCTCATGGTTTGTGCTGGAATGTGGTGGTTCTTTGCGTTTCTGCCTCAGAGGTCTCTGTTGCTTGGGCAGATTTTTATTGAGAGTCTCTAAAAAAAGTAGGTATGTGTTTTGTGTTACTATGTGAGGGTTGTGGTGGTGCATGTTCTGGAGAGCTATGTGTTGAATGTGGTGTGGTGCAGGTGTTAACCTTCTCTTGATTGGATAATCCAGTCTTGGCTGGAGAGTGCTTGGCTTCCAATTTGGCTATATATGTGCATCCCTCACAAGTCATATTGTTGGGAGGTAAGAGGAGAGGGTTGTCTGTGTACATGTGGCAGTTGCTGCATTGCCTCAGGATGCCCAAGTTCACCAGGTTGACAGGAGAAAGCACAGGGAACTGACCTTCAGACATGCCTGGATATGAGCTCATTATATTAAGTACTGAAGCCTTTTACAGGAAAAATGTCACTCAAAGTGTCTGAGTCTGTACAGAGCACTGCCAAACACTTGAGGGGAAACTTATACATAGACCCTGAAAATTTAAAGATGAAGTATTTAGGCAGATATTCTAAAGTAAGGAAGAAATCAAGCAGTACTTACTGAAAATAAAGAATTAGCTTGTCAAGAATGATAAAAGGATGGGAGTCACATGAATGGCTACTGCCTGGCTACTACTAATGCTGGTCTCAACACAGCTTCACTCTGTTGGGATACAATACTCCTTTGCTTCTTCTCTCACCAAAAGCAAAATGTTAGCACCAATCCCAGGAAGAGAAGGAGGCCGTGGCCTGTTTGGTGATCCACAGTCTTGTCCCAGATGATGCAATGGTCTGCAGGCTTGTAGCCTTTTTCTGGTACATGCCTCAAATGGCAACCAGACCAGTCAGGTACGTTAAGCACAGACACTCACTTTCCAACCAGGAAAGAGTCTGGAATCAATGCACTCTGCTCCTACTCTCACCAGGATCAAAATATAAACACAGATTCCAAGTTGTCACCTATAAAGTAGTTATTAAGCTTGCTGGTGATAAGCAGTCTCCAGGAAATAATGCAACTGCACTACTTCTCTCACCAGGAGAAAACAGAAGCAGTAATCCCAAGATGACTACTGAGAGGTCGAATGTGGGCTCTGCAATAACTGGTGGTCTTGCAATAGATGCTTAAAGGTAAGATGAAAAAAAAGTTTTTTCCTAAAGACTGCAGAAGGAGTTAGATGTGAAAGTAGGTAACGTAAGTTTTACCTGTCTTAAAAGTTAAGTTTTAGTGGAGAGTCACTATTTTTAAAACAGCAAGATAGATTAAAAGGGGGTGGTCACTTTTTTTACTCTGGTACTATGGAATACAGTAGGATAGCCAATAAATAGTTGAAGGGGAGTGATTTTACAAAATGATAATTTTGTGCTTACTCATACTAACCAGTAAAAGCAGAGAGGAAATGAGATATATGGTCAAATTAACATAAGGGGCAGGCAACTAGAAAGACAGTGATGTTTGTTTAAGAACACAACAGTAACCGTGTGGGAGGGTGGAAAAAAATTCTGTCCAACTCACAAGAGATAAAGCTGTGGTGTCCTTTCAAGTTTTAATATGCAGTTAAAAGCAGAATACAAGTAAAGTACAGTGTAAAGAAAACAAATCACAGTATACAAAATAGAAAAACTCAATAAATTAATACAGAATACAACAAATAAAAAGCAAACTAACATTTCCCTAACAGCAAACTGTAGCAGAGTCTGGGTGAGCCTTCCCAGTAAAGGACTTTTTTCTCTCCCTACTCCCCTTATCTGCATCAATAATTATTATTCATATACTACGAGTATGTTGTTCTCAAAACCTAATGTGACTTGTGTTCTATTATTGTTCATATATTTAATTGGTTGCATATAACATACCTTGTTCAAATACCATTGTTGGTGGCCTGTTGTCGTAAATGTAACTGACATGCTGTTACAATGTTGACTGTTATTCCATTTATGCATGTGTTTTGTTTGCTATGCAGTTGTTTTACTTCTATTGTTCTGGGTTAATTGGAACACCCACACATGCTGTTACAAATAATCTTGAAATGTTTTATTCATGACTAACCAATACTTTTTGAAAAACTTCAACACAATAGCATGTTTGGGAAGGCAGATTCCAGCGGGTCCAAATGTCCCATCTCATCTGGTTGTGGCACAGGGTCCCAGCACATCTGGGACCCAAACTGGAACTGCCTCCTGCACCGGTCCTGCATCACCCTCAGGTGAAATCACCTCAGGGGACAAGGCCCGTCCCACCTGGGCATGGGCACAGAGAGGAACCTGTCACCCACTAGAAATTTTGAGGTATGATGCACAGGGTCATCCAGACAGACTTGGATTGATGCCAGAACCAGAGTGAGGGCAGACTGGTGTAACTCGAGGTAGGCTGCTGCTGTTTTCCAGCCCCTAGCACAGCCACCTTCGGGGCCGTGAAAGGGCAGTGGTGACTGCCCATGGGTGGGGACCTCAGTTCCACTATTTCCATCTGGGGGCTCATGGGCCTCATATTCCCAACCACTGTCCCTGTCCAAAGTGTTTACCCCCTCATGTGTCATACACCACCCCTGTCTGCTGCCTTGTCTCTCTGCAAAATCCACCTCTCCTACTCAACTTACCTCCCCAAATGTACCTACAACCTTTACTCAACATCCCACTCTCACCTTAAAAAAAGGGGGGCTTCTGACCCCCCAAAAACCACATCCCATGCATAGCTCTCCATTTTGCCCCCCCAAGTACACTGACGTCAATCAATTTACCCCTGAATTACTCAAGTAATGTATGTCACCCACACCCCTCCCTGTGTGGTGTGAGACACTAAATCCCAAATTGTTCACATGATTCACAGCTGTTGCTGCAGAAGAAATGGAGAGCTATGGTCCTTTTCTACACCTGTCCTGCACATCCCTAGCTGCCTTTCACATTGTTTTTTCCCCTGCTTACCACGATTTCACCACTTTCTTTTCACCCTTTTTTCTTTTCTTTTTTTGAAATTAGCACTGGTTTAAGCGGGAATAAGCAGCACTAAGCAGAGTCAAGCAGGATTAAGTGCCTCTTGGCATCTCTTATTGTCACGAAAACCCACACAAACCTGCTTAAAACTGCTTTAATCAATCTGTCTCAATCAGCCTCTGTTTTGCCCAGCAACAACATAACCAGCCCTGGCAGGTCTCAAATCTGTACAGTACAGTCAGAGCAACATACCACTATGCCATATGAACTGCAGGCAGTTGTAATGCTTTTTCAAACATATCATGTATTACAGTCATGTAATATTAGGGAATAAACATAGTACTACCAAGACTCAAACTCAGGATCCTGTGCACTAGGGTCAGAGCAACACACCACTATGCTATATGAGCTGTGAGAATTTGTGATTCTTTTTCAAACATATCATGCAGTACAGTCATTTAGCAGTAGGAAAAACAGATATCAGTGCCAACTCTTGAATCCTGAACCTTCTATACTAGAGTCAGAGCAATGTACCACTATGCCAAATCAGCTCTGGGAAGCTATTGATGCACATAACTCTCAACCTCTTAATGCACAAAACTGGATGAACACTGACAAAATGGGTGATGGAGGCCCAACAACAGGCACATATTTTATGTAATGCAGTCTTGTTTATCAGAAAGTTGCTAGAGTAACATGGTTTGTTTTAGTATACATTTTCTGAAGGATTTGACGTCTGTAACTCAAACCTCTGTCATTATTTAGTGCCATCAGACCTCTGATTATCCCAGTTACCTGCCAGAAAACAATAAATATTCTGAGGAACAGACCAAAAATATGAGCACAAACTCCGGACATTCTGTGAAAGTATGCAAAGTTTTTCATGTGCTGATGCATTTGCAAAATTATCAAGCAGTACAAGGATATACACTTAGGGTGAAAAACATCACTGCCAAATTATGAACACAGAACCATTTGAACTGCGGTCATGGCAACATACCAGTAGGCCAACTGACCTCTTGACTACAGGAACTGAGTTATATCAACACATCTTGATAGCCAGTCACACAGTACTCTGACATATGGTAGCCAAAATCAGTGCACTTGGGCCTCTAACAAAGACACAGAACCAGTATGCAGAACAATAAATGCTGCAAGGGTCACATGTGACTGTACAGATTTCCACAGAATGTCCAGGGTTATGGCTCATATTTATGGTCTGTTCCTCATAACATTTCTGGTATTCTGCTAAATCACTGGGATGACATCAGGATGGAGGTCACTAAATAGTAATATACATTTGAGTGTCAGACTTCAAATCCCTCAGAAAATGAATGTCAAAACAAACAGTGACTGTAGCAATTCTCTAAGGTTATGGCACCAATATTTCTAATCCCTCCCGATTTGTGAACCTTTGTCCACACATTTTGTTGTGCTGTGTCCACATTTCCTGTGCTAACAGGTTGAGAGGTATGCAGACATAGCATGCAAAATTGTGGACACAACATATCATCCAAGCAATGTACCGTATTTCCATCTACCCTCTGTGATGCTGTAGCTCCCACACTTCCATAATGTCCTCCTCACAGGCCAGGAAAAGGGGCAAGGCTCACATGAAGGCCTTAATAATAGCACTGTGTTGCCATGGCATTGGCTAATAGGAAGACAACCCAGCTATCATGGATGCAATTAGCAAATGGGAACAACAGATTGGTGCAAAGGCCATCACCTCTTCATAAGCATTACCTACAAAAGGCAAGGTGATGCCTATGCTAAACAGGTCTGATACTTTTGTCAAGAAGACAGACTGTGACTATTCACAACACCTTATGTGGATTTATTCTGAAAAAGGGGTACAGCACTATATAGCAGGTATGTCAAACATGTATGTAATGGAATGCAGATGGGGGGGGTGCAGTCATGGGAAATAGTAATTTAAACAGTAGCTCTCAACAACACTTCTGGGACTGCCATGTTGCATGTTACTGGACTGTCATGTTGCATGTTATTCTGCTGTCCACCACCTACAGCCATCCCTGATGGTTATGTCTGCAGCATACCTCTGAACTGTACATGGTTTTGCAGAAGGTCCTGACATTTGCCTCACAAGTTTGCCCATGTTTTCCATAAAAGTTTGTCTTTCTGGCAAATTAGTGGCAAATCATGAAGGACTACAGTCAGAAAATAATGATGTCTAGTACTGTAGATGTCGGACACCTGTGAGTAGGTCACCCTATACCACATATGCATGACTCTCTCTTATTGTGTACCTCAGATGTTCCTGGAATGTCCACATGCACCTGTAGTACCACTCACCTATTTTCCAGATGTAGTCTGGATGACCTGGTACTGTAACATTGCCCATAGAGAGCACCCAGCAGTCGATGGCAGTGATGTGTATGGACATATAACAAAACAGTCTGTCACAGCAGTCAGGACATATTTGGTGTCCCTGCTACCATCTCAGGTTACTAGGCTATGAGCCATGAGTAGCACAATGCCAGGGCTCTTTTATGGGCTAGGCTTGTAAAGGCTCAAGGGACATTAGCTTAGTACACACCTATGAACCTATATGCCTAGGCCACAAGTTAGCCCATGTGTATGCAAGGCAGCAGCTGATGTCCCCATCCAGCAGGGACACAGGTAGTATCCCAAGGGTGTATGTGCTGTTAACCATCCATTTCACCAGATTACACCTGCAAAGGTGTTGGTAGCTACCCTGCCTGATGTGGACAGGGTGCCCATTCCACTGCAGGATGAAAGCATGTGACACACATGTGAGCTGCCAAAAAGGCTAGTCCAAGTCACTTAGGTTGAGGGTGTGAATGTGTGTGTGTGTGTGTGTGTGTGTGTGTGTGTGTGTGTGTGTGTGTGTGTGTGTGTGTGTGTGTTTGTGTGTTGACACAGTAGAGCATGACCTGCACTCATGCAGCCAGCAGTCCCAGCAATGTGGAGACCGTGATTTCCTTGCATGCCACAGTGAGGTCACTCCTGAGGAGTATGAATGACACTGGGTAGAGGGTTGGCCTTATAGCATATCGGTGTATGGTAGATGTTTGATGGCCTGGTATTCCCTGGTGGGGAACCTCCATGATGTCCCCAGTTGTGTGATGTGACTGATAAATGGTGGATTATGCACATTAATGGTCCTTAGTGGGGTGAGCATGACACATCTGGATATAGGGGGAAATGCAGCTGTAATGGTAGTATGTTCACAATGCTCACACACATACTGTACTGATAGATGGCAGGGGTATAATGTGGGTGTTAGTGGTGGATAGTGCTAGCAAATGTGGATGTGTATGGACTGTACATGATGGTAGGCAATGTATGCGGTCTTGTGATGTGTTCTCCTGTTCATGTCTTTTAGGTAGGATGTATCATAGATGTCACCCACCATACACAGAGGCCGGGGCTGCATTGATCTTGGAATCCCTGAGACTACATCACAGGGTACTGTTGGGGAGAAGCCGGCAGCGCATACAGCAATGAACTGCGCCATGGGCAGAATTGGTGGGGACTGTCAGCAACATTGAACACCACTGCAGGGGCTGTGGACAGGTCTGACACTGTGCCACAGACATAATACACAATGCACTGCAAAGGGCTACAGTTGTGCCCAGGGACCATGCTGGCACTGGTGAAGGGCCTGCTACAGAAACACCACTGACACCAACAGAGGAGTTCCTTGTCAACTTTGGTGGAGCCACTGCCTTCCAGGCACACATCCCCACATTTGTTGTGGAGGTTGGTGACACAGAGTCAACAGCTGAGAAGCTTACATGTAAAGCCCCAGTGGTCATCATGACAATACTGTAGCATTCATAGTGGCAACTGGATGCATATATCAGGTGAAACTGCATTTGTGGGTGGGGTTCTGTAATGCACACCTATTATGAATGTCAGTGATTTGGCTAGTATCACAGCTTTTACTGTACATGTTCATAAATGCACATATTATTCTGTACCAATGTCAGATGTGTGTGTGTGTTGAGGGACATGGCTGACCTATATGGGAGTTAAAATAGCCTTTGTAGATTCAGCAGATGTCAGTATAGGGGCATAGCAGACTGGCCATGCTACTAATGTATTGTTTTACTGACTGAGGACTATTCAGAGGTAATGTCCACCTTTTGGCTGTATGCAGTTCCTTCACCTATGTGGTGAACCACATACAAACAATTCCTGATGACTGCCAATACTTGATGCCTGAATGCAACTTTATTGCCATCCTGAGTACCCTGGCCTATCATTGCAGTCTGTGTATTTATGGGGTTGGTACTGATGTGGGACATATTGGGGACAGGTACTTGCTGTATGGCATGCTGACACTGTTGTCTGCATACAGCTTGAAGCTGGGACCTTGAGAGCATTCCATACCCACTGTATGGCTCATCGCAGTGTATTAACAGCAGTTTGTGGATCAATGACAAATTGCAATACTTACAGTTCACACAGCCTTAGGTTGTACCTACATATGTGGGTGGAGCCAATTAGCATTCATGTTAATTGGCTGTACCTCCATATGTGGGTGTAGCCAATTAGCATTCATGCCTATATACTCATGGGTTACTGGAGACACCAGGCAGTCATAGGACCTTTTCATGTATACATATTGCACACACATAAGTGACACTGAATGGTTTTGTGACATTATCAAATGTGGAGTGTGGGACATGACCTGCAGTAACATGACAGTTGGCAAAACATACCATGGCCAGAGCAAGTGCAACACACAGGACTTCCTCTGGTTTGCTACTATGACAATTTCTATGTGTGACATTACCTTAACTTACACTATTTGTCATAATATTCAGGTGCTTCTGCTGTGCAATAACTGCTCTATGAAATCAGTACAGGGCCATATGACATTTGTGTTGTCCTACACTCTTGGGACTTCTTTACTGTTTCAGTTGTTACAGGTCACACCTTGCCAAACATGGACTGCAACCTGCAGTGTGCTACAGATGGTGGCCATACCTGTGACCTCTGCAGATTGTCCTGATGTCTGACGCATACTTTCTTTCTATCTGTCATAAAGTGTTGTTGTCTGTCAAACTGTGGGAAAAGCATGACAGACTAACATTGCAGATCAATGACAGTGTGTTCACATGCACAACTGGTATCTACCTTCCATGCATGTCACAGCAATATGTGAAGATTGTGCTCAATGTTTGGCGTTTGCCCCATTTTTCTATATGGATTTAACCAGATGTCTTTTTGTGCAGTGTTGAGAGGTATGCTGGTAGCCATAACAGAGGTAGACTGCTGCAAGGGGATGTACACACACAAACACACACACACACACACACACACACACACACACACACACACACACACACACACACACAGTATCATAATTGTCAGTATTGAGATTATAACACCTACTTATCTAGTTATTTGTACTATAGTGTTACATAGTTATTGCAAGCACCACAGAGCTTATAGGGATGAGTAGTGTCCAAAGGTACATCTAAGGTGAATGACATCAGCAGGTCTTCCAAAGTAGGGCAATGGGAAGTGTATTTGGTGGGAAAGGCTTCAAAATGCTTTAAACCTCTAAACACAAACACACACACTTGCCAAGACTGAGATTAGAACCCCTACCTATCTAGTAATATGTACTATAGTGCTATGCCATTATCATATGCGTCACAGAACTTATAGGGCCAATGAATGTTCAAAGGAACTTCTGAAGTGAATGACATCAGCAGATCTTGTAAATAGGGCAATGAGAAGTGTATTGTGTAGGAAAGGCTTCAAAATTCTGTCACCTACAAACACACACTTACATTTGACAAAACTGAGATTAAAACCCCTACCTATCTAGTTATTTGTACTATAGTGTTATGCAGTTATCGCATACACCACATGGAAAGTGTACTGAGTGGGAAAGGCCACACAATACTTTAACCTACAAACACACACACACACACACACACACACACACACACACACACACACACACACACACACACACGCTCACAGACACATACACACACACACACACACACACACACACACACACACACACACACACACACACACACACACACACACACACACACACACACACACACACACACACACACACACACACACACACAAGCGGGTGATGTGATATTACAACCCCAACCTCAGTACTATTACACAATGGAGCTCACCTTCATGCTCGCACATGCGACTGGTTACAACTGGTTTGCAATTGTCCACAGCAGGACATCACTCTATGCC
Organism: Protopterus annectens; assembly: GCF_019279795.1. Classification (NCBI taxonomy): domain Eukaryota; kingdom Metazoa; phylum Chordata; order Ceratodontiformes; family Protopteridae; genus Protopterus; species Protopterus annectens. The sequence continues at coordinate 1,777,593,207 of NC_056732.1, forward strand.
TTTCAGGGTATCCCTGTCTATGACTCATTCTGTGTGTGTGTCTCCATGTTTCTCTCTCTCCCTATCACTCTGTCTGCCTCTCTCTTCCCCATGTCTATGTGTGTGTATCCTTGAAATATTGTTATATGTTGCCCATATATATGTCTGCAAATCACATGCAACAGATGCAATTATATCACATATGGGCCACCTACTGCTAGCTGAGGGTAATCTTGTCTGAAGGGTGTGGGTACAGACAGTTAAGGTGTACATAGCTGTTTGTATGCTAAGACATATATGCACAATACAGTTATATAGTCCGATGTGTTGTTAGACATGGACTGTAATTCTCTAAGTGTAAGAACATGCCCAGTATGACCTTCTATAGTAAGAGTGGGACTCCATTCCAGAGATAGTTGTACTCTGGTCAGGGTTTTGTGTGCTACACTCATACCTCTCAACCTGTTAGTGCAAAAAACTGGACATAGCCTGCCAAAATGGGGGGACAATCACCCAAACATAGGGAGATACTGTAAATATTGCTCTTATAAATGCAGAAAATTGCTACAGTAACAGGGTTTGTTTTAGCAGACATTTTCTGACATATATGGCATCTGACACCAAAATGTATTGTGTCATTTCTTACTGACAGAAATCCTCAGATCATCACAGTGATTTACCTGAGAAATACAAGTTGTCTGATGCACAGACCAAAATTATGAGACAGACTATAGACATTCTCGCCCAATCCAGCCAGTTGAGAGGTGTGGCTATAGTCCATCTCCTCAGAGATATACTGGCTGGGGATCTCCTGCTTGTGTGGTATTCTTCTTAACTGAAAAGTCATATCCTGCTGTGGGTACAGAGTGCATTCTACTGAGCAGAGATGTCCATTATATGTGCGGTATATTCCACATAGCACTGTGATTTCCAGATATGTCAGTGGCAGAGCAGTATAGAGTAATGCAGTGAACCACTGACAGACATTTGTTTATAGGTTCATAGATTAAAAGGAGGTTACTAGGGTATTGGTCCTGAAGCCCTTATAACCCTAGCAGTTGAGAATGTAGCCCATGTTATGACATGTTAGCACCCAGAGACCCTGTCCAGCAAGGACAGAGGTGGAATCACAGGACTGTGTTTCCTGTTTCCCATGCACTTATACAGGGATCACTTCACAAGGGGTATTGAGGCACTTGACTTAATGTGGACAGGGAGTGTATTTCACAGATCGGGGAGTCTGTGGGGCACATATCTCTCACACCAACAAGCCCTGTTGATATCACAGACCAGGTGGATGCTGTGCCTACAGGTTGAGCGAGTGGGCCTTGACTTCCAGATGTGCAACACTCCCATCAAGGCAGGATCTGGATTGCTTTGTATGCCAGACAGAGGTCACCTCTGAGGAGTCTGTATGGAACTGAGTAGAGAGACAGTGCTTGTAACCTATCTGTGTATGATAGGTGTATGAGGTCCTGGTTTCTCCTGGTGAGGAACCTCTGCGTTCTCTCCTGCTTCTGCATGTGGTTTGTGAGGTACATACCAAAGGGGGCATTGTACAAAATAATTGTCCTTAAAAGGTTATAATACATGGATCTTGTGACTTCTTTGCCCCTGGATGAGATTCATTTACTTTTGAGTTTGCCCATCTATGAAGCTTTCTGTACAACAGAAGTTACATAGTGCTCAGAATTAAGGTTTCTATCAACCTGGATGGCCAAATGCCTCACTACTGATTGTGTATGTAAAACATTGTTGTTAATGTGATAATATATGGGGGCGTCAGTCTCCCCAAAGGGGATGATGATGATGATGCATCTGCAGGTGCTTGAGGCCATGTTTCTGATATCAGTCATTTGTTTTGGTGAAACCCTGTTGTAGTATGTCCATATCACTTTGGGTATTGATGACTGTTCCCAGCTTGCAGTCATCTGCCCACTTGGTCAGCCATAGGCTAGTGTTTTTGGTCTGCACCTCAGGGAAGTATATCCTGGACACCAGAGGCCCCAAGACCGATCCCTGGGGTATGCCACTCATTACAGGTGTACTGCTTGAGTTGGCTACCCCTATTATGATTATGGTTGATGATGATGGTATGATTAGGTTAAAAAATTTGGATGGTAATATTAATAATACAATTATAGGTTTGTTATGAAATTTATTTGGAAACCTTCTATACTATTTTTATATTATTATTATTATTATTAATATTTTTAATTCATTTTGTTTAGAGTGGTAGTATATTGTAACTTAAAAATTCAAAATTTTGGGATAAGTTAGTAGCTAAAAGTGTATATGCACTAAGGAGACATTACTAATCAACAAATAAATAAATTAATAAATTTGATACCCTTTTAATGGTAATTAAATAGTCACATATTTTTACATAATATATATGTTTTTATATATATATATATATATATATATATATATATATATAGTATATAGTTTATTGTTACCTATACTAATGTTTTTAAGGATATATTTATTAAATATTTATTAAAAACGTGAAATACGAATTTTTTATGAATTTTCTATGTATTAAGAACAACCTTATATATATATATTTTATATTTTAATCTTAATGTTTGAGATATGTAGTTACTATGTATCTTTAAGACACTAATTGGTTAATGAATGTTGATTAAGGCTACATTATATATGTGGCCAATTGATGCTGTTTTTGAGTTTCTGAAGAAGTTAAAGTACTTGACTTTGACGAAAAGTGTACGATATTTTAACGCACTTAAAGATTAAAATCCTATTTGAATTGATACAGCGGTGTGAACTGGGAACCTGTGTTTTTGTTTTTTCAAAAGTTTGTTACAGTTTTTATCGGTTGGTTTATGTTTTAACATGGACCCAGAATCATCACCGAACATTAATCCTACACCTAATCACAATGCGAGTGATGGGAACCTAACAGCATTAATAGAATTGTTGTCCCAGAAAGTGGACAACTTATCGCAGAGATTTGATGAAGCTACTAACATACAGGACCAGCGGAGTCACAATGTAGCTGATAACATACAACAAGACCCGCGTGGTCAGACTGCAGCTAGTAGGGTAGCGTTTGGTTCAGCAAACGCTAATCCGGTAACTCGAACTGAAAGGATTTCATTAAGAGAAGAGCCGGGTTTACCAACGGGGGCGAGTGTTCGTAGAAGCGATACTGCTGACGTAACCAGCCCAGGACATACAGCAAGTGTGAACTCCCAGCGAGATGGAGGTTCGGGAAGGACTGTAACTTTGAATACTTGGGTCCACAGGGCTTTCTCGTTTACTGGCGTGCAACCGGAGAACTTTGTAGAAGCTGAACAAGAGGTAAGCCTGGATTTAGCTTCTAAATTGAACAAATTTGATGAGAAACTAATTAAAGTGTGGAAATTACAACTGGAGATAGTGTATTTCTGTGAATGTATTAACCTCAAAGTAATACCGAAGGGGCTTAGACAATGGCAGTTCCCTACGGGGCTGGTGGATGGCTCCGTTTTCCATAAAGCATTGATTACGTTGTTTGACAAACATGGACTAGAACTGTTGGATCTTTTTTGTATCCACTATCAGGTTATGGTGGATGATTTATTGATGGAAATTGAGGAACTTGATTCTTCAATAAAGAGTGATACCAGCTTCTCCAGGTATCGTTTCGAATACGATAGGATTTTTGTTAGCATTGATGATTATTTGACTAAATTAAACGTTACTAAGATTAAAAAAATAAAACGCGACCTCAAAGTTTATGGGGAAGGTAAAGCATACCCCAGTCCACCTAATTCCCAAAAAATAATGACTGGTGGTAATATTACTAAAGGTAACTCAATTGCTAACAATAGGGTTTATAACTCAGAGGGAGAGACTGAGACTTTCATACCCTCTAGTACCAATATGGTCCATACTGGGGCTAACCAACAAGAAGGCCCTAGTAATGCCCGTTTAAGTGAAAGACTAGTACAGGGTAACGATTTCGCTACCACGAGTACTCCAGTACAAAATAAAACGGGGGGTGTTTCGAATGAAAGAAATTTTCGAGCTCGAGCCTCGAAACCCACCATGCAGAACAACAGAACAACAAGGAACAAGAAGAAAAAATGGTAGAAGATGGGGATATGGTCAATTTGTGTGACGACCAATTTTCTTGCAATGTACTTTCTAACCCAAGCCAAGACTTTAAAATTTTCAACTACACTGATATGTTTATCTGTCCAGAAACAATAAATTTATTATCGAAAGGGTACACCTTTGTACCCTCTGTTCAGTTTGATGTGGCTAACACCCTGTTAGATCTTAAGATTTTTATTAGGAAACTTAATTTATTGGCCTTAATGGGGGAGAACTTGAACAACAAATCTGATTTTTATGTTTCTAGTGTATATAACCCGCCTCTACATCCTCTTTTATTACTTTTTGAAAAAGTCAATGAAGTTGATTTAAGGAATTTAGAAAAAGTTAGAACTACAACTAGTATTGCTAACAGTTACAAGTACAATATAAGCAAAGAGGAGAGGGAAATTTTGGGTTTCCTAAGGCAAGTACCAATCCGTATTATGAAACCGGACAAAGGTGGGGGCATTGCCATAATGACTACTGATGACTATAATGCTAGGATGCTAAAGATTTTGGATAGTGACACCTACGAGAAGGCCTCTATGAATGAAATGAATGGGGCCTATAGGAAGGTTAAAGCTTTCATAGAAGAATTGTACATTGAGGCAAGAATAGATAAAAATTTGTACATATACTTACAGCAATTGGCACCAAGGACCCCAGTCCTTTTTGGAATTCCAAAAGTGCATAAAAATATGAATGACCCACCCATGAGACCCCTCGTGGATGGGAGAGATAGTATTACATATAATTGTGCTAAAGTACTGGATAAAATTTTACAAAAATATATCCAAAACGAGAACCAAATTTCGAAGGATTCTTGGTCCTTTCTACAAGCTATTAATAATTTGGATTTTTGTGCTGAAAGTTTTTTCGTCACAGTTGATGTTAGAGATCTTTATTCATCCATCCCACACACGATTGGTATTGAATGGGTGTCGTACATGTTAAGAATTTTGGATGCACCCACTAGTGAAATTAAACTAGTGGAGGAATTGATAGACACAGTCCTTTCCTATAATTATATAATGTTTAATAATGACATCTTCCATCAGAAAATTGGAGTAGCAATGGGCTCCCCATGTGGAGCAGGTTTGGCAAACCTAGTAATGGCATACTGGGAAAGGTCATTTGTCCTTGGCAACTCTGATTTTAAGGAAAATATACTGTTTTATACATGGTTTCTGGACGATATATTTATTTTATTTCAAGGAACAGAAGCTAAATTAAAGAGCTTATTAGAAATGTTCAATGAGAGTACCAACTTCCTAAGTTTTACATCTAGTTACAGTAGAGATAAAATAGTATACCTGGATGTTGACTTAAGGAAGGACTATAGTGAGAAAGCCTTTGTTTCTAAAATATACCGGAAAGAGACACACTCGAATATGTATTTGCATTTTACTAGTTGCCACCCAACTTACCATAAAAAATCAGTAGTTAAAGGGCAGCTAGTTAGGGCAGCCAGGATGACGACAAGAGATGAAGAGTTTATAAATGAATGTACCCTAATGTTTAATTTTTTCATGGAAAGAGGGTACCCATCATACTTCATCCAAGAGATTATTAGTGAAGTTCAGTATAAAAGACTAATAGGTGATTATGTCCCAATCTTGAAAAAAGGAAAAGTTAGTGGTCCGGGGCTGAATAACAATAATAAAGTATTGACCAACACCAGTGGGTTTATATGTACTTTTAACATGGATTCCCGTAATATAGCGAACATTATTACGAAAAATTGGGAGCTTTTAATTATTGATAAATACTTCAGAGATTTGCTCCCAGAAAGACCAAAAATAGTGTACAGGCGTGGGAGCAATCTAAAGGAAATTTTGGAAAGTTTTAGCCGACCATTTACTAATAGAGAAGGCATGTACAAATGTAATATGTGCAATTGTTGTAAATACATTGACGAAGGCTGTAATTTTACAATAGGCAATACGAAGTATAGGACTAAAGGGAGATTTAATTGTAGCAGTAAACAAGTAGTATACCTAACAACGTGTAAATACTGCCCAGCTTTCTATATCGGGAAAACCGACAGAAAGCTTAGTGAGAGAATATATGAACATATTTACAGTATTAACAGGAATAAAATGGAAAACGCATTAGCTAGGCATATAAATGAGTATACCGGACATGAATTTAAATTCAGAGCCATTGATCAGTTAATAAATGATAGAAGAGGAGGGCATGAGTCTTTGAAACTGGAGAAGAAAGAATTGTTATGGCAGCTTAGAACGAATGCTTGCCAAATGCCAGGGATTAATGAAATGAGTTCCATCATGTGTATTTTGAGGTTAAAAAATTTGGAAAGGTAATATTAATAATACAATTATAGGTTTGTTATGAAATTTATTTGGAAACCTTCTATACTATTTTTATATCATTATTATTATTATTATTAATATTTTTAATTCATTTTGTTTAGAGTGGTAGTATATTGTAACTTAAAAATTCAAAATTTTGGGATAAGTTAGTAGCTAAAAGTGTATATGCACTAAGGAGACATTACTAATCAACACATAAATAAATTAATAAATTTGATACCCTTTTAATGGTAATTAAATAGTCACATATTTTTACATAATATATATGTTTTTATTTATATATATATATATATATATATATATATATATATATATATAGTATATAGTTTATTGTTACCTATACTAATGTTTTTAAGGATATATTTATTAAATATTTATTAAAAACGTGAAATACGAATTTTTTATGAATTTTCTATGTATTAAGAACAACCTTATATATATATATTTTATATTTTAATCTTAATGTTTGAGATATGTAGTTACTATGTATCTTTAAGACACTAATTGGTTAATGAATGTTGATTAAGGCTACATTATATATGTGGCTAATTGATGCTGTTTTTGAGTTTCTGAAGAAGTTAAAGTACTTGACTTTGACGAAAAATGTACGATATTTTAACGCACTTAAAGATTAAAATCCTATTTGAATTGATACAGCGGTGTGAACTGGGAACCTGTGTTTTTGTTTTTTCAAAACATATGGATTGATACCTAGTTGACAGAGTTCATGTGCTATGGCCAAGTGGGGAATAGTGTGTAAGGCTTTGGCCAAGTCAAAGTGGCCAGTGTGGACCATATTTCCCTCATCTGGGCCTTTGTTGTCTGTCTCTGGAAAGTCAATCAGATTTCACTGACATACCTCCCCTTGAGAAAGGCAGGCTGTGTGGGGTCAAGTATTTGGAATTTGCTAATGTCCCTGTTAATGAGGTCCATGACAATCCATTGCATGGCCTTATAGATTAGGCTAGTTTGGCTGATGGGTCTTTAATTTCCTAGATCGGTGAATACTCCACCTTTGTGTAAAGGGTTGACAGTGGCTGTCTGCCTCATGGTTGTGACAACAGCAGTACTCAGGCTTTGGTTGAGCAGAGTGCATAATTGTGCTACCAGTTCATGCCTAAGTTCATGTAGGTTGCAGCCTAGGATATATTCAGGTCTCATGGAGGATGTCTTCTTGGCTTTGAGAGGGCAGTGATGCCCTGTTCCCTAGTGATAAGGGTTGGGTGGTCAGGTACTGGGGATGTCCTGCTTTACTGATGGGGGGGCAGATGGGAGTCATTTCCACTGAATCTGTCAGCCAGTAGATTGGCTATAAATAGAGCATTTGTGTATGTGGTGTCCTTGATCACCACTTCTGCACAGATCAGGGAGCTTCCTTTGGGAATGCAGACATATGTGAGGAAGGCTTTATGATTGTCTGTCTTAGATCTGGGTAATTTGGACTCAAAGTTTCCTTTAGTGGGTTTCACTGGTGTTCATTTGTTTGTTCAGGCTAAGGGGTGATTACTTTCAATTGTGCACCTGCTTCTTCTCGGTCCTGGACAGCAATGTTATCTTTTTGTTATATAGTTCCTTTATTGTAGAGGTTTCCAGACAGGTTTTACTCTCCCTTGCAGATGATGATGCTGTCCTGTCAGGTATTCTTGATTTCATGCATCTCTCTATATATGCTGGTATAGTACTTTTGTGTACATTTGGACATTAATTCCTGTCCCTCCAGTGGGATAGGGGGCTGTTCATCTGTTTATAACATCCCGCTGGTGGTTGTGATCAGCTTGGGAGACATTTTCATTTTACCATGGCTAGAGGCAGGGTCAGGAGACATGGTAATATCGAATGCGACCACTTTTTTCGGATCTTGTCAGGGAGGATGATATCCTAGGGGTACTGCAGTGGTTACTCATGTATCACATCTTGTGGAGGTATCAAGTAGCTGTCCTAAGGATTTAGCATTGATAAGTTGGAGGAATCTCTGTGCATGTCTGTTCTGGCATGGTTGGTTTTCCAATCAATGGTTGGGTAATATAAGTCAGCCAGAATCAGGGTAAAGGGTTGAATCTTGATAGATTTGTTGATGGCCAGATAGGTGGGGTGAGTATCCTGAGTCAGATATGTTGGCCTGTAGTTACCTATAATTTGCATAGGGGTCCTGTCAATGGTTAGCTGCACTTGGAGTGTCTCATGTGTATCAGACTGACCAGCCTGGAGGTGTGTCTGTGTAATATATATTTATACTCCACCTCCTTCGGTTTTGCTGCCCACATTTTGGGGTCTGGCTGTGTGATAGGATGAGTGATCAAGTAAGGATGGGTTGCTCTCTGCAGCTGTGGCTCAGGTTTCTGTGAATGCACAAATTTCACCATCTTTCAGGGTTATGAATGCTTGCAATAAGTGCATTTTCCCATTCAGACTCCTAGTGTTTAGTGACATGGCCATTAATTTGCATTTTGTTGAGTGTTTTATGTTAGCAGCATGGGCCCCATGATTTTCCCTAAAAAGGCACTATGGGGGAGGTAAGGGCCTTTGCCAGAAGCCTGAAGGCCAAGTGAGACAATCTCTAGCAAGGCAGTGTGGTCTGTCGATCATATGTTCCCAGGCTGCCAGGCAGTGGATCCCCCTGAGATGACACCAGTAACTAAGCCAATTGTTACTGACAATCATTTTCTATTTCTATTGAAACATCATTCTGGGTGATGGTAGAATGCTGCTTAAGGCTAGGAACATACCCACATGGGACATATATTCAGCAAGCTGAATCAAGTCTGTCTCCCTATAGTCCAGGGAGGTACATCGGATGTCATTCACACTACCATGGACTAGGACAAAGTCATAACAGTACCTGTTGTGGAGTGACTTGCGTGACTGTGTGATATGGTGGATTTTGGCACCTGACAAATAAGTAAGCATGACTTTCTCCTTATCCAGCCTGGTGAGAGGCACATTTGTGTGTCTCACAATAGAGTCTCCTATGAGTAATATGTTGGGTTTATGGTAAGCCCTTCCTGGTTGCAAGATGCTGGTGTGTGGACTATGCATGGTCTGTGGTATGTAGATTTGTGGAGTTCTCATGGGTTTTTGCTTCTGAGGTGTCCTTTGTTTGGGTTTTTGTTTTCTTGAGGACCACCACTTACATGGGTGTGTGTTGTGTAGTTGTGGGTGATGTTTACTGACTCTATACACTGCAGGGAACCTATGTTACTGCACAATTTGTTCTAATGTGCACATTCTCCATTTGTCTGGCCAGTGGTTCCCTTTCCCTTATGTGTATCTCTTTGTCTTTCTGTAGTCCAGTCATGGTCTTTGCCCACAGTGGCTGCTATTATGTATTTGTATTTCTGCTGTGAGTGAGGTAGACACCTTAACATCACACACAGAGTTATGGACTTCACACCCTTGAGTGTACCTTTTTTGCAGGTTGTCCATCATTGCACCACTACATCTACTGTGGGCCTCAGGCGGTTTGTGTTGCTATGTTATTATGAGGCTACATGTTGGCCCAAGCTATCAAACCATCACAGACTGACATATGGACAGGCTCATATATGACAGTCAGACACAGACCCACACATGGGGGCAGGGTGTTAATAATGCTCTGCCAAACATAGAAAGTTGGGAGACTGGTTTGGTATTTGCTTGCTTTTTCTTATGGGTATGATGTCTGCTTCTCCACTGTCTGCCATTGATGTTTTGACATGAACATTTTTGTTTTGCAAATAGTTTGGCAGGTAAATGCAATGTTAGGACAGGCAGAACAGATATATCAGGCATACGTGTGGTCCTTCTGTGACAGACTGTCATTCCCGGAGTATAAATGGTGGCCAGTGACTTGTCAGTGCTGACACAGTAAGGTGGCAGCCATTTATAACCTGGCAGTGCACTGACTTTCAGGTACCTGCTGTCCTACTAGGCACTGTGTAGGTTACTCCGAAATGTGTACTGTTCATATGTGTAGTCTCCTGTCCCTGACTTGTCCAGCTTTCCTGCAGTAATGGATATTGACTTCTGGACAGTGTGTACAACTCCTAGCGTAGGTGTAGCTGACATGCAAAATAGTTGGCACAGAAAGTCTTGGAACATGGACCCTGTCAACCACAGCAGTGTACCTTGGCCACTAAGACACAATAGTCAAGAGTAAGTGCTGCCCACTTCCTGACAGTATTGACCACACATATACATAGCTCATTGACCCCTGCATATTGTGGACATGCAACAAGTTATCAAGTTGATTGGGACAGCCCTGGGAATGTGTGCTCTGCTGCTATTACTCTACAAACATAAATGTTACTGCATTTCTATGGGAACACAGGTGTATTGGGGGGGCATACCTGTCAACTGTACACATTTGCAAAGACTGTGCAGACGTTGGCTAAGACCGAAGGTTAGAATGTAATGGCAGACATTTGAGTTTCAGACTTCCTACCCTTTAGAGACAATGCAACTGCAAGACCTGCTGTGATATCACTGTGTAAGTCCATAAGAGGAATACTTCATCATTGTCCCAATTTGTGGGTCTTTGAACCACAAGTAGATAATAAAAGCAACATTAGTTTATCTGAGTGGGCTTTACAGATTGACTCCATGAACACTGACAATTTGGTTGTGCTAACTAAAAGATTGTTAGCTAATGAAACCTTGTTTGGAACTGAGCAAAGTAAGCCTGCAACTAGAACTGTACAATTACCTGCAAACACACAGAAAATATCAGTAACTGAAATAGTACATAAAATGTAAGAAGAAATTGTATATTGCTAAAATTAACTAATAATGTTGCACCCAATGAAATGTGATTTTAGCCAAGCAGCTAGCAAAAAGAATACAAATGCCATGACTTTCAAAATGTAATTTCTAAGCAATGTGTCAATGATAAACTGTCCCAATAAAACGTGAAAAATTTACTGCAAAACAGTAAATCATCATATTGTCTCTGTGCCACTATTAAATTACCTAAATATAAAATATTGATTGATGGAAAGGAATTGAAAAGAGCTACCCCAAACCATGAACAAGGTCACACTTATTAAATAAACATGTCTGAAAATATAAAAACTATGATAAAAGAGCAGTAGAAGTGATACATGTTAACTGAAATATGAAAAAGTATACTATAACACACACAATTCAGGCATTGTTTGAAAATGCATTGCATTTCTATTGCTTTAGTGCCTAATCTAACAAATGATATAACAAGTCAGGACTCATGACTTTCCATAGTACAAAACAAAGTTGAAGCTAAAGGTTGAGCATATTAAAACAGTTTGTGACCTGAATAAACCCCATGTAAAATGGATGGGGCAGCAGCCTAAGGCACTACTCAGAGCACATCATTCTCAGTTCTTAACACATTCCTATAAGAATGGAGTGGGGAATTGCAACCTGCCACACTTTTAAAAATACAGACTTTTAAAGAAGAAAATTTGGATAGAGAGTTGGAAAAAGCATGAAAGGAACTAAAATCTAACAGTAGAAAATTGTTGTTAACTTAGTGAAGGAAAATGATTCAGAGACAAAAAGGAAAAAAATCCATAGTGTGTGATAATATATCCTGTCAAAAGACTCCAGCTACTAAAAAGCACTGAAAGATGCCTGTGAGGAGACATAAAAGGAAAGATGTATAGCAATAAATGTGCTCATTGAAGAAAAATACACTGAAAAGAGTTCCAGGTTTAGCTCAATAAACTCAAAACAAAGGGTTAATCAAACATAACTCACCAACAGGTATGTAGACAAATGTAATTTATTAAGGACATCCATCCATCCTCAAACCCTTTCCCAGTTTGCACATGGGGTTGGGGTGTCACTTCCACAGTGACAATCATCTCTCTCTCTCGAGGCACTCCTAAAAATGGAGAACATCGATATCTGTGCAGTAACTGAGACCTGGTTCAAGGCTCCAGAGAGCACCCCTGCAATACCAGGCTACAACTGTTACCACACTTTTTGGCCACTGAAGCAGGACCGAAACACTAAAGGTGGAGGAGTGTCAATATTCACCAAGGATATTCACGCCACCAGGCTAGTTGCCCAACACAATGCGTCTGAAATTCTCCAGGTGCAACTAACACTAGGTAAGACTGCAATCCAAATTGTAGCTTGCTACAGATCCCCCACCATACCCCAAGATTCTCACTACACCTTTCCAAACATACTGGAAAATATTAAGATAGAACCAAACACCCTAATACTGGGTGATTTTAACTACCCTGCCATTAACTGGGAAAGCTACTCATGTACCAACACCTTTGCCCAATGGTTCTTGGAATTCATAAATTCCAACGCCCTGGATCAACTAATCCATAGTCCCACCAGGGCTCCAATATCCTAGACCTGGTCATTACCAACATGGGAAATCGATGCTCCACACCTATGGTCACCCCTCGTTAGTCACGCCTGACCATAAGCTAATCACCCTTAACATCCACATCCCACCCCACCCCCAGTAAGGAAACCTCCATAAAAAACTTCTCCAAAACCAACTTCATGCTACTCAAGTCAGAAGTGACAAACTTCATGACACCCATGCAGACGGGAGCTGAAAGTTCAACTGCTGAATCCTACACTAAGGCACTGTACGAGCACATCCACTCATGCATAAATCATGCCATCCCAAATAGAACCAAGATGCTCTCATCCAAAAAAAGAAGCCAATCTGGTGGTCCCCTGCCATAAACAAACTTTACAACAAAAGGAAGAAACTGTTGCAGAAAAGAGGAAAATCCCAGGATGCAAAAAACATCCTTACCAGTCTCAGTAAGAAACTGAGATCCCTCATAAAATCCTCCAAAGCTAGTTACGAAAATAAAATTGCCAAAGATTCCAAAGACAACAACAAGGCATTCTATAACTATGTCAAGAATCTAAATGGCAATGCTCAGATATGCTCTGAGCTAAAACAGAATGGCATTAAATATACTGATCCCAAGGATATTGCTAATATCATGGCAGATCGATTCAGTGCCAACTTCACCCCCCTCTCACCCCCTAAATGGCCCATCTCAATACCGGAAGATTGCCAAATTCCGGTAATAACGGCCACACAGGTATAAAACGCACTCTCCAAAGCTAAGAATACAGCATCCATGGGACCAGATGACATCCCAGGCTGTGTACTACATGAACTACAATATGAACTGGCACCTCACCTAAGTGTCATGTTTAATCATAGCCTCACCTCAGGTTTCGTGCCCACTGAGTGGCGCACAGCTACAGTTATCCCACTCCACAAGGGGGGATCCACCTTGGATCCTGGAAACTACCGTCCCATCAGCCTGACAAGCCTTATATGCAAGGCCATAGAGCGTATTATCATGGAACTTATAAACAAAGACATTGGCAACCTTCAAACACTGGACCCCACCCAGTTTGGGTTCGTGAAGGGCCAATCTTGTCTCCTGAACTTGATTGACTTCTTCGAATCAGTCTCCAGAGCCATGGACAAGGGTAAGGTGGTCCACACAGCCTATCTAGACCTTGCCAAGGCCTTTGACACCATCCCCCATTCTGGAATCACAGATAAACTTACTAAGCTGGGCATTAATCCCTACATCACCCAATGGGTTGCTAACTGGCTTACTGATAGAACCCACACTGTAAAAGTAGCCGACTCCAAATCCAGCTCCAGACAAGTGACAAGTGGAGTACCTCAGGGTTCAGTCCTGGGACCGCTCTTGTTTGGCATCTACTTCTCTGAAGTACAGGCCAACACTAAGGGACTCTGGATAACAAAGTTTGCAGATGACTGCAAACTGGGAGCCATTATTGAATCCCCAAATAATGTGGATACTCTACAAAAGGGCTTTACAGAAACAGATGCTTGGTGCCAGAACCATGGGCTCAAGCTCAATGCCAAGAAATGTATAGTTATCCCCTTTGGGAAAAAACATGTATCCGTGAATTACCATATAGGTGGCAGTACACTAAACACCAAAAGTTTGATAAGAGACTTAGGGACACAGGTGGACAGTGGTCTCACCTTCGATAACCACATCGCCACAACAGTCAGGAAATCCTTCTATGTGGCACACCTCATCACTAAGGGCTTTTCATCCAGAAAAAAGGAGGTCATTGTCCCACTGTACTCATCCCTCATTAGACCCATTATATAATACAATGCTTCGGTTGGTATGTACCTCTCAAGACATCTGCAACAACTGGAAAGGCCACAGAAATACCTCACTAAAAGAATCACAGGCCTAAAGCAGATGCCCTATGCTGACCGCCTTAAAAAACTCCAGCTATACTCTGTCGCATATCGTCTACTCAGAGGCGATCTTTGCTTAACATACAAGGCCATGTCAAACCCAGAGCTGTTGGACATGCTACACTTAAAGAAATCCCAATCCCTCAGAGCCACACGCTCCAGGGATCTAAACCTTGTCATCACAATAAACAAAACATGCTGGAGGGATAGGTTCCTGACCCAGAGACTCCCCAGACTCAGGAATAGATTGCCCATACATGTCAAGCAGAGTGCCTCTTTGGTCCTCTTCAAAAGGAACCTTGATGATTGGATGGGAGAAAGGAAATTCACCCCGGGGATCACGTCAGTCGCCCTGTTAGACAGGGGTCCAGGGAAGTAAATAGTGTGGGAAGAAATAGCAAGGGAATTGTTATGGCTAGGCTTGTATAGGCCCTAGGGCTGATAGCCTAGTACCAACCTATGAACCTATGAAGCTATGAGCCAAGGTTTACACCACCAGGTGGCTAGCCCTGCCATTGTACTTCATTCACGCCACTCTCTTGCACACACACTCTCACCTTGGGCCAATTTAGTATACAATCCACCTACTGTATTTTTTTTGGAATGTTGGAGGAGACCAGAGGACACAGAGGAAACAAACGTGACCCCAGGGAAGACATGCAGACTCCACACAGAAGGCATCCCAGCTGAGAACCGAACCATAAAACCTCTTGCTGTGAGGCAACAATGCTAACTGCTGAACCACTGCAACCACTTAAAAATTAAGGAGATGCCAAAACTAAAAGCAGAAATAATTATAGTGAATTACCCTTTGTAGATGGAAAAAGACCTGTCTCTGTATTCTGAGTTGAAGAGCATACTCCCTCCACTGTATGTCTTTGGATTTCTGAAAGTGTTCCTGATTTGGCAAATTTTCAGTTAAGGAATGACAATTTAAAAAAAAAGGAAGAATGAGAGGATAGTATGTTAGGTCAGGCCAGAGAAAATATCATCAGAGAAAAAGGAGGAGAGACTGATAAACACCGAAGTCCTCTCCTATGCACATGCTGTGAATTGAAGAAAGGTGTATTATACAAGGCAAATAAAGACAAAGAAGATAGATTACACTATCTGTGAGTCACAAAACTTTTTAGAGCAGTTGTGATAAAAATGGGATGTAGTCATATTTCTGAAGGACACTTAAGGATGGACAAAGCTAAAGTTAAAATTTTATCTTGATTTTATTGTCCTCATGTAATGAAATGCATTTGAGAATATTTTGTACAGAATGTCTGGAGTATGTCAAAAACTGAAAGACTTTGTCACATTTTAGGTTCATAAGTTCAGTGATGCCATGCCTATTATTAAGGTCCTATTGGAGTAGCTAACCATGAATGTTGGAGATGTTTAGATAAAGTCTAATAATGGCTACCAGTGCATTCTAGTAATTATTTATGATGATGATGCTGTATTGCCTGAATTAGAATTTTTTTTGAGAATCCAATGCTATGTCAATAGACAGAAGAGCTAATGTGACTTTTTTTCCAGCATAGGGATACTCAAAGAAATATTCAGGTCAGGTAATTGCATTAATGTCTGGAGCAATTTACCAAATGTATAATTGTTTTAAAGGAACACTGTTAATATATTTAGTGCAGTACCCTCAAACTGATTATTTTTGGAGCAGCTAAATAAAAGTCTGAAGTCTTTGCAAAGGAAGGAGAAAGAACAAAGTGATACTTCTTTACCTTCTTTTTGCTATAAGTGAGGTGATCTTTGCTAAGTGAGGATTTACTTTATCTGATTTACTACATGGGAGACATCCCCCATGGCTTACTGAACTGAGAGCAAGGCAGACTTGGGAGGAAGAGAAACTCAGTACATAAAAGATTAATATACTTTACAAAACCACATGATACTGCTAGTGTTAGTGTCAGGGTGTTAATGTTAGTGTCAGTGTCAGTGTTGGTGCTAGTGTTAGTGTCAGGGTGTTAACGTTAGCGTTAGTGTCATTGCTAGGTTAGTCTCAGTGTCACTGTTAGTGTCAGTTAGCATCAATGTCAGTGTTAGTGTCAGTTCTCATATCAGCATTAGTGTCAGGGCTAGGATCAGTATTAATGTCAGTGTTAGTGTTAGTGTCCATGTTGGTGTAAGCATTAGTGGCAGATTCTGTGTCAGTATAATTGTTAGTGTCAGTGTTAGTGTCAGGGCTAGGATCAGTGTTAGTGTCAGTGTTGGTGTAAGCATTAGTGTCAGTATAATTGTTAGTGTCAGTGATGGTGCCAGCATTAGTGTCAGTGTTAGGTCAGTCTTAGCGTCAGTGTTAGTGTCCATGTTGGTGTAAGCATTAGTGTCAGTTAGTGTCACTGCTGTTGTCAGCATTAGTGTCAGTGTTAGTGTCAGGGCTAGGATCAGTGTTAGTGTCAGGTCAGTCTCAGTAATAGTGTTAGTGTCAGTGTTAGTGTTAGAGTTAGTATCAGTGTCAGTTCTCATATCAGCATTAGTGTCAGGGTTAGGATCAGTGTTAGTGTCAGTGTTAGGTCAGTCTCAGTGATAGTGTCAGTGTCAGTGTCCATGTTGGTGTAAGCATTAGTGTCAGAGTCACTGTCAGTATAATTGTTAGTGTCAGTGTATGTGTCAGCATTAGTGTCAGTGTTGGTGTCAGCATTAGTGTCAGAGTCAGTGTCAGTTTAATTGTTAGTGCCAGTGCTGGTGTCAGTGTTAGTGTCAGGGCTAGGATCAGTGTTAATGTCAGTGTTAGGTCAGTCTCAGTCTCAGTGATAGTGTCAGTGTTAGTGCCCATGTTGGTGTAAGCATTAGTTCAGAGTCAGTATCAGTATAATTGCTAGTATCAGTGCTGGTGTCAGCATTATTTATTTATTTATTTATTTATTTAAATTTGTTGACCGGGAGTGTTAGTGTCAGGGTGTTAACGTTAGTATCAGTGTTAGTGCCAGGGCTAGGATCAGTGTTAATGTCAGTGTTAGGTCAGTCTCAGTAATAGCGTTAGTGTCAGTGTTAGTGTCAGAGTTAGTATCAGTGTCAGTGTCAGTTCTCATATCAGTGTTAGGATCAGTGTTAGTTTTAGTGTTAGGTTAGTCTCAGTCTCAGTAATAGCATTAGTGTTAGTGTCAGACTTAGGTCTCAGTGATAGCGTCAGTGTCAAAGTGAGTGTTAGGGTCAGTGCTGGTGTTAGCGTTAGTGTCAGTGTTAGGATCAGTGTCAGTGTTAGGTCATTCCCAGTCTCTGTGATAGCATCAGTGTCAGTGCTAGTGTTAGTGTCAGAGTTAGTATCAGTGTCAGTGTTAGTGTCAGTGCTCGTGTCAGTATTAGATCGTTCCCAATCTTAGTGATAGCATCAGTGTCAGAGTTAGTGTTAGTGTCAGTGCTCGTGTCAGTGTTAGTGCCAGTGTTAGGTCATTCCCAGTCTCATTGATAGCGTCAGTGTCAGAGTTAGTGTTAGTGTCAGTGGTGGTGTCACCATTAGTGTCAGTGTTAGTGTCAGGGTTAGGATCAGTGTTAGTGTCAGTGTTAGGTCAGTTTCAGTCTCAGTGATAGTGTCAGTCTTACTGTTAGTGTCCATGCTGGTGTAAGCATTAGTGTCAGTCTTACTGTCAGCATTAGTGTCAGAGACAGTGTCAGTATAATTGTTAGAGCCAGTGTCAGTGTTAGTCTCCTCTGTTGGAAACAAATGCTTAGTAAGATGGCAAATACCCTCTGAGATGATAGAAAAAAATAAAGAAATGAGCTACAGAATATGACAGATGAGAAAGAGAAGACCAGAAAAGATATATCTCATAAATGTGCTAAACAGATGGATGGAAACCACGGCTTCTATAATCAGTTTAGGAGATGGATTAGATATTTATATTATGTTGCTATTTCTGTTATTCAAATAGCGAACGCTCATATTTGAACTATCATATTGAAAACATAAATTTGAAATTGTGTAGGTGCTTGAGTCACATTGAAATGCAGTAAGTGAATACAGTGGACAATATGCTTAAACTGGGAATTAATGAGGAGTCTCAGAATGAATGAACGAGTCCAGTTATGCTGGTATCTGTGCTAGACACCTTCATAAAATATTGTAGTGATTTCTGTAAACTGATTATGATTTTCTATGGCTGACTTGCTGGGAGAGGCTGAGGGGTGAGTATGGGAGCCCAATATTGAAATCTATGCATGTGACCTATGATCTCCCCAGTTTATTTGCCCCCCACATACACTGCAGTTAGTTTTGTCACCTATGGGTCTACTGCATACTTTGGGGAAGCCGGTATTGGGTGGACATTTCCTGTTGTCCCACATAGCTGTCAGTTCT
This sequence comes from Protopterus annectens, assembly GCF_019279795.1. Lineage (NCBI taxonomy): Eukaryota > Metazoa > Chordata > Ceratodontiformes > Protopteridae > Protopterus > Protopterus annectens. The sequence goes on from NC_056732.1 coordinate 1,777,612,123, forward strand.
CTGCTACTATCCCAGTAGGCCACCCCATTTCCTTACATACATACAGTGATACCTTAGATATGTCACTAAAATGTACTACTCCATTTATTGATTGTTAAGAAGAGTGACTTACCTTGTGCCTGCGGCAGTTGTGAGGATGGTGCTTCAGGGCTGACTATGTCAGATGCATGCAGTACACAGCCTATACATGGCAAGGTACAGGTAGTGTGATGTGTGTGGCATCCATTTTAAAGTGTGTGCGAGTCGGAGAGATGTGTCAGTCCCTGGGTCCCTAGGGTGTCAGTGTATGTGTTGCCTCTTTGCCAAGGCCAGGGCATACTGAGCATGCCTACATCTACCTACAGGGGCAGACTCAGGGGTTTCCTCCTCCGAGTCACCCTGTATCTGTGGAGACCTTGGCAATGGTGGGGAGCTGAGTGCCCCTTTCCTGTGATGCTTATGCTGCAGCTGTTTCTGCAAGATCATATTGTGTAGCATGGCACAACCTATGAACATGTGTGCTCATGTAGCTGGAGAGTACTGCAGGGCTCCACCAGATATGTCAAGGCAGCAGAACCGTGACTTGAGCAGCCCAAACACATGCTCTACAATGTTCCTAGTTTGTACATGTGCCTCATTATGGCATTCTTCAGTGGGTGTGTGTGCATTTCTGATGGGTGTCATCATCTGCGGTTCCAGTGCATACCCAGCATCTCCCATGAGATGGCCATATGGGATGCCCCCCCTGACAACTGCCTGGTACAGTTGTAAGGCATGCCAGATGTGGGAGCCATGATAACTGCCGGGGCTGCCGGCACACACATTCATGATAATAACCTGGGCATTGCATGTAACCTGATAGTTGATGGAGTGATAGCCCTTGTGGTTGACATACACCCTGCTATCTTCAACGGGTGGTGCTTTGATGTGGATGTGAGTGCAGTCTATGGCACCCAGTACCTCTGGGTACTGTACTACACAGTGGAAGAGACTTATATTGATGGTCCTCTCCTCAGGGGTACTGGGGAAATAAATGTGCTCATGGCATATCTTAGCATGACATCCAGGAACTGGTGGAGTACCCTGGATGCAGATGCCTGTGAGACCCCCCCCCCATGATGTCTCACATTTCCACCCTTTTTAAGCCCCACAGCTTGTCACACAAACAGTGTAAACATTGCTGAACAAAAAGGGCCCTCCCTTGAACATGAACAGATTCATCATTTCTTGAACCAGCTAAGTACAGCTAGTCAGCCCAAGACACACCCCCTTGCTTAGCTGTGCTTAGCTGAGTGCAAATAGAAGCTGCGGAACTCCAATGTGCTTAAACAAAGCATGACACACCCCCTTTTTTATGTCAGCTGCTTCTTCTTGCTTACACCACCACATTATGGCTTCTACACAATTAAGTACCCATCGACACAATCTCCCATTTTGCTATTCAATAACTTTAGCTCATTTACATACCTCTACTGGCTTATTCCCTAGTTACACCACTGCACCAGCGTCTATGTCCTTAGTAATAACTGTTACCTGTGATTGTTATGAGTCTGCATGCTGCCCAGTAAAATGGCAAAATTAATATTTCACATTTAATTGCCTTTTTACTAATTTTTTTTTTATTTTCTGCAGGATTGCATTTGCTCACTGCTGCCCTCCACTTAAACAGCCCCATATATACAAAAAAAAGTTTTGATTTTTACAATTTTTCAACACTTTGGCATGCTAATGACCATAGTTTTGGCCGTTGGCATGCCTAATGAACATAATGCATACTTTACTTTGAGTTGTCATGCCCCCGTTTTTATTTTTGCAGTAATGTATGCAGTTACTAACCGCATACATTTCTGCTGCAGACACGGTTCCGACACGAATGCTTGTCTGCTTCCTGGATCACAAATTCACCTCATTTGCATGGTTTTCATCAACAAATGAAGTGATGTGCATTAGTCCATCGCATCCATGCCAGAATAGTGCTGGGAGGCTCATACACACCCCCAGCCTTGTTTCCAGGATCGCACAGGCTCCAAACTCTATGTTTGAGGCATGCCACTATGCCTACACATTGTGAAGACTTTATTGAATCCTGGGGTTTGTTTTGTTAATGAGTTTTTTCACAGCTAAATACTTTCTGCAATGTGCATTACATTCTCCAATATATCATTTATATTCTATATAGTCCCACCGTTAGCTGTTTGATGTATGTAACACTTGTTGCCTGTTGCCTCTACAACATTGCCCTGTCAGCAAACAGTATGTGTATTTACAGCATATACAGCAAACAGCATATCTCTCTCTCTCACTCTCTCTCTATATATATATATATATATATACTGTAGATAGATAGATATGATACAGATATATAGATATAAGGGTCTACTTCACATGACTGAAATCTCAAAATACTGAAAACTAATTTGACTGAGTCTCATTATACTGAAAGCTTACAATGCTGAATGTCAAAATACTGAATTGCAAGCCACAGACATGCACACTTACAACACTAAAGACAAAGTCTTTCCAAAACATAAAAACTACTTATTTACCTTTTAACAGAAACTGGATAACACAAAACCAAACTATGTGGGGGGCTGCACACCCACCTATATATACTAACTCCAGGATGGCACTATAGTGGGAAAAAGGGCATATACCGTTGACTTACCTTACAGTATTGTACACAGTGCCACTACTGCCAGAAGTGCATGAAACATACACCATATTACTTTAGATACTTCCCATACAAATGTACAGAGACATACCCGCATTTAGAAAAACTACACCACTACTTCCTACACTACTATTGGTATTCTGACAGTTGGCACTTTAAGTTACAGTAATTTTTTTTTTATCACAAGCAAACACATTTCATGTCTATGGCTTAAAATTCAGTATTTTGAAAATTCAGAATTGTAAGCATTCCGTGTAATGAGACTCAGTCAAATGAGTTTTCAGTATTTTGAAATTTAGATATTGTGGTCTCACTCAAATGAAATTCAGTAGCTTGAGATTTCAGTCATGTGTCGACCCATATATAGATATGTTTATATATATATATATGTACATGGGTGATGCTGACTGGTTTCCATAATATAAATATGATTGTCTCCAAAACAATGAATTAATCTTTAAGCTCGACTGCTTCATTCACTTGGTTTAGTAGTTGTTCAAGTATTATGTGTCAGCCTTCCTAAACATTTCATATATTCAGTAAAGTGTATCATCTCCACATCTAATCTGACTGCACAAGGGTAATTTGATTTGGTTGCATTTTGTAAAACCACCATCTGAAGAATCTGTCCAATCAAATATGTTTAAATCTATAACCTTTTCTTAGATGGGGAGGAGCAAAATTTCCACAAACCATTTGCATGGGCTTTATTGCCTCTGCCCTTTTGACTAAGATAACAAACTGTGAGTTTATGAAATCTTGAAGTACTTTATGAAGTTGCAGGTTTGAGGAATATGGTTGTTGGATCACTGTTAAATGAAAAGCTGCCTGGTTAGCTGTCCTCTATATTTAGAAATGGTAATCACAGTACATCTCTGTATTCCTGTCATATCATTTTTTGCCATTTAAGATTTAATACTACTTTTAAGAAACAGGAATAATTTACATATTTACTTTATCTCTGTCTCTCTCTTACACACACACACACACACACACACACACACACACACACACACACACACACACACACACACACACACACATAAACCAATCTAACATAGTAACCTACCTGTCCGTATCCACTTTTCCACATAATTGCACTGTCATTAATTCTGATTCTTACACCCCCATGGGTATGGGTGTCAATTTTACCTACAGATACACACTGTATTGTACCATCTGACATTATCTGCTGACTTTCAAGTTCAAAAATTCCTGGGGGATCTCCATTGGCATCAAAAAGCACTTCTTCACCAGCTTTATTGTTGAAGTGTACTTTTTTTACATAGTGAAGCAACTAAAGGAAAAGAAATAGTCAAATCAGACTAAAAAAATTTGAATTAAACAAGTGCTCAAATTTAATCCGAGTACCCCATACTCTAATGTACCACTGAGGTTTGACAACGTTATTGCATATTCTATTTATATTTTGGAAATACATAATGACACATTTGTCATGTTTATTTATTTATTTATTTATTACTTAAGTTGTTAAAAGTTAAGCTAAATACAATCAAAAGCCTTAAAAATGCATTTTATAGCATTATAATTGCACATTAAAGCAATTTACTTAAACAAAAGCAGACCCCCAAACTGGATTTAAATACATTTACCTAAATAACATTTCAAGGATTTCCTAAAGAAGGACTCAAAGATCCATACATAAACCAGGGAACATAGCTAATTCCAAAAGAACAGGGCAAAATAAGCAAGGGGTAATTTATCTGAAGTCTCTAACTAATTCCTGGAACAGCCATCAGCAATTCTACTGATGATCTAAAGTATGTAAGTGTAGCAAAGAACACCACATACTCATTTTACAAAAACAACATCATAATGTCAACATATATTGCTTAACTGCTATAAATCCAGTGGATGTCATTGATGGAAATATTATGAAATGGACCTGTATTTTGCAAGCAAAAGACAAATTATATACAGCCCCCACAACTTCTGTACCTCTGCTCAGTTCTTGTACTCTCAATTGCCTTAGTCATGCTGTTCTTCAACTGTAAGATTGACCAGCCCACCAAAGCTTTAAACAAATTCAAAGCCATTTGAACAATATGCCTTTAAACTATAATATTAAATATTAAGTGATTTGATTTCAGAACACTCTTTCAAATCTCGTTCTTTTTCAATCACTGGGAAGCAACATACAATATTTTGCAGTGGACGTTTTTTCTGTTGCTACCACAACTCACTAATTTACAATCATCTCATCTCTGATGCCATAAAAGGACTCAGTAAACATAAAAATTGGATTTGAAAAATAACAGTTAAAAGTCATTCATCTCCATTAAATTCTAGTGCATTAAGTAATGTGAGAAAAGTATAGTGTTTTTGTTCATTTGAGTTATAGTATTTTCGCTAATTTTGCAATGAATGCATTTATAGTAGTTTTAACATGTACCTTTTGTCACTGTAAATAAATATATTATATTAAAAGTTTTTAATCTTTATTAGAGATTTATGTAAGTTGTTGTCTTTTTGGCTTTTCCTGGTTAAGGGTCGCCACGGCGGAACTCCGGTCCGCTAATGGTTGGCAGTAGATTTTTATGGTGCCGAGTTGCCAGCCCGATGCCCAACCTTCAGCAAAGGCACACCCATTCACACATGTCTTTCAGAGGCCACTCAACCAGACTCCACACAGAAGGCACTCCAGCCGAGAATCGAAAAGGAGAACTTCTTGCTGGAAAATTACACCCTCAAAAGACTGGGAGCCCAGTGCCTTAAAAATACTGATACTATCTAATATGGAAAACTAAATAAGTGAACAGCTATAAATATGGTGACATAACTTTCCTATAGCCATCTTTATTCCTCATCTTCCTAGGTAATAATTTTTGCTTTATGATCACCCGATCTTTTTTAATTGATGGAATGTCTGCCACATTCATGAACCTCTCAAATGCAATCAGTATCCCCTTTCCAGAAACTCCAGTTTAAGTATCTACTTAGGAAACATTTATTGTTACTTTCAAATAGTATTACTGCTCTCAACCTGACAATCATAACAGCATTTTTAAATAGCTCATTGCTCATCATAATGAATGACAAAAAGTAAAAAGTGATACTGGCATGCATATTTGTAGGACAAAAGAGTGAAGTAAGAAACAGAAGCACAGTAAGTCTTTGGCTAAAGATTAGAAAAAAAGTTTTCCAGAAACCAGCTATAGGCCATACACAAGGGTATTTGCAGAGGATACAAGCCCTCTGCAATCCCATTATGGGATAGTCTCTACTCCATCACCTTAAATGTACCAACTTCAATCCTACATGAAGTAATCCAAAACAACTGAAGAAATTAACAATTTATTTAAAAAATATATACTTTGGTGTACATAGTGCTTGCCTGGCTATGAACTTGCAGACAGAAGAAAAACCGGTGAACAGAAGTCCATTCATCTTAGTTGCTGATGCAGCTATATATGCACCTCATTCATGTCATGTGGAAACTTCCATCATCACCACGTGATAGCCACAGAGACTTCCATTCAGGTTAAAGAAGGATGAATGCCTGAAATCTGTCTCTGTTATTCAGTTTGATACTGGGTTGAGCCCTAGTCTTAGTGAGGAAAGACAGATGTCATAATGATCTTCATTTCCCAGGCAGCCCTTTGCTAAAACAGATGTTTTCCTTAATGTATGTTTCCTATGTCACATACAAACTACATACATGATACTGAAACAGAACCCCAACATGTCAACATTTAGCAGAAACATGTATACCATTACTTACCTGCCATGGTTGAAAATTGTGACTATCAACACATGATTGATTCACAAAGGGCCCCTCTCTAGGTTGGCATGTAATCATACTATGTAAGGCATGTGCCAGAGCATATACTGCATTATAAACCCGATATGCATATCTCATGTTTGATATATGAAATATGGTAGGATCTAACATTATCATCTTCTCTTCACCAGTACAAAATATATTGCCAGTCTCATCTCTGTCAGGCATTGCTGATCGATTGTTGTAGCTCACTGACCATTTGCAACTGAATGCCTTCTCCCAGAAAGTTGTAATAAAATTGTCATTTGAGAATGTGGATGGCTGAATGCTATAAAGGAAATCCTGAAACCCAGGCATTTCTCTCTCATTGAAAGCAATCCCTATTGTACCATTCACTACAGGCCAAATGTCTTTCTTAAAAACTTCTTTTGAAACAGTACATGATCTGGCTGTTGTAAAGAATATTTTTCCATGTATGTCATGCTTACTGAGTTCTTCCGTTAAAGGTGACCACATAGCAATGTTCACGTAAACCACAATAACATTCACTGAGTATTTCTTTATTTGCACCAGTATAGCAGAAACCTTATTCTGGAAACTGACAGTCGGAACGGTTTCCATGAAAGCAACACATCCACCAGCCATGATAATCTCTGCTTTCAGGTTTTGGATTCCCTCTTGGCTATAATCATCTTCAGAGGCTATGATTCCAATCCAGGACCAACCAAAATACATCAGGAGCCTAGCAGTAGCAGCTGTCTCTACCTTTCCATTAGGAATAGTTCGGAGGTATGATGGAAATTGAACCTTGTCACTGAGTGTGTATGACCGCCCTCCTGGTCCAATCTATAATACAAGTTCAGTTTTTTTTTTTAACACCTTTATTGAATTATTACTTGTGATGTAGACAAATTTACATTTATACAAAATTAATCAAACTGTATTAACAAATTAAAATCAACAAACATTATACTTCACATATATTGTTGTATATCATATAACGGGTCTATGTCATTTAATCGACCGTTCAGAATTTCTAATAACAGAAGTTCGAATGGGGAAGTTTGAAAAATAAAAATGTCGAATCCGCGGAAATACATATTCTTTCACAGGGAAAGAATTCGGTTGGCTGTTTCTATGGCTTCAACATTTTCTCCACTGTGGTGTGAAAGTTACGGATTGGGTTAAGGTAAGTGTGTGAGTGGGACAGACGTTGGGGTTAGCAAGCTGGTAAGGTAAGTGTGCAATAGTGACGGACGTTAGAGTTAGGGTGCGGGTAAGGTAAGTGTGCGAAAGTGACAGACTTTAGGGTTAGAGTGCAGGTAAGGTAGGCGTGTGACAGTGACTGTAAGTGTGTGACAGTGACTGACTTTAGGGTTAGGGGGCGGGTGAGGTAAGTGTGCGATAGTGACAGACCTTAGGGTTAGGGTGTGGGTAAGGTAAGTGTGCGATAGTGACGGACCTTTGAGTTAGGGTTTGGGTTAAGGTTAGTGCATAGATAGTTGTGTTATGTAAGGTTTAGTGTAGGTTTATTAGGTTTTTGGTGTGCTTGTGTTGTTTGTGTTATTCAGAACAGCATTTTTTTTTCCCTGGGAAATAATTGCTGTTCTGAGGATTTGATGTTGTCACATTTCACACTTCTAAGTTCAAACATATGGTGTTTGAAATTTTGGAAGTTTGATTATATGACATAGACCCTATATAACCTAAGCAATGTTATGAATGCACTGTCAGAGATGCTGGGTGGGTGGATTGGTGTGACAAGGGAGATCATTTTTCTGAGCTATGATACAGATTTGGAATTATTGCCTAGACATGGTAAGGCCTTGCTGCATCTAATTATGGTGGCTGCCAAAAAAGCAATTACTAAAAAATGTAAATCAAAATCTAAGTCAACTATATCAGAAGTAGTGAATATAGTTAACAGAAATAAAACAACTGAGATCTTCAGATAAATGTAGAAGCAAACTATATGGGAAAAAATGGGACTTGTGGGAATGAGACATACAGGGGAGGAATGAGGTTTAAAAGAAGGCAGGACTTAACTGAGCTACGTGATGTTTGAAAAGGACTGGGTAGATTATAAGTGATATATAATGTTTGCAAATGGGAGTGTGTCAGTATGGTTTGTGATGTAAAATGCTTGTAACTGGGATTGTGTCTCTGTGGTTTGTTTTCATTTATATAAAAGTATGATTGCTTATGTCGTAAGTGATGGTTTGATAAAGATGTTTCTTGTTTTTTTTTAAAAAAAGGGGCAAGAACTGAACAATTTAAGTTCAGTTTTATCAACTGTCTTATGGACCAAAAAAGTGTAACTGAACAAAATATTAGATAAAATAATAAGTATTTTATTCAGGCATGTTTAACACAAGGAATCTGACCCAAGAGCTTGATATAGAGTTTTGACTCAAGTTCACTGCATTTAATACATTTATTTCATTTATAATATTTAATTATCAAATTTAAAGTTTCTTTTCCCAGGCTTGCAATCCAACAAAATTATTTTAACACCTTTATTTAATTATCATTTAAGACATAGGCAAGCATACATTTATATAAAAGAAACAAACTAGTTAACATGTTCAAATCAAGCCAACATTACATACAGTGATCAATTTCTGCCTTCCCTTAAACCTTACCCCTCCTCAAAAACATGATTCTGTATGTATTGTTCCCACAATTTCCATTTTTTTTCTATGTAACTTGCTCCTATCCATTTCTAAAGATCCCTCTTCCAGTTCTCTTATCTCTAGTACATCATTCAATACTTCAAATACAGCTGGTCCAGACTTTGATTTCCATTTTCTAGTAATTGCTTTTTTGGCAGCCAACAGAATTAACAAGGCCTTACTATGCCTATACAATTTAGATCCTGTGTCCTAGCTCAAAAAAAAAAATAATAATTTCCTTAGTTACACCCATTTTCTCTCCAAATATTTTTCACAGAGTACTATGAAAGCAGTTTTTAAATTCTGCTAATTCATTGTACTCCCAAAACATATGTTCCCAGTTACCTCTATCTTTTCCATCACATCTTCAACAGTTGCCATCTACCTGAGGAAAAATTCTAAATCTTCTAGACTTTGTTGGATATTTGGTACCCATATATTTGCCCTCCAATTCTTTCATTGTGAATTGCTTATTCGATCTTTCTTAAAAATCTTTTCTAACCTCCTCCGATTAATTACTATAGTTAACATACAATATTTTATATTTTATATGCCCTACTAATTATCCTTTTTTAACAACAGCTTCTATTCTAGATTTAACAAAAAACTCTACCAGAGTAGTTCTTTCACTTAGGATTCTCCTATTAATTTATCTTTGCCTGACGTCAATCCCTAGTAGAGCAGGCAGTCGCTAGTTTACAGTTCAAATGTCTTCTTGGCCTCTTCTCACTCTGTTACCGTTTTCTTTCTCTAGTTATTTGCTCCCAATACATTGGTTCATTTTCCAGTTTCTCCAGTAAATTTCATCCCCATCTTGCCTATTGTCTGTAACCCTAATTGCATTCAAATCTATCTGCAGAATCTCCTTTCTCCATTCTTCTGATGGCTTAGTTCTTAGAATACATTCTGCTACTTTATAAATATAATATATTTTATACTTTATAAATATAATAATATTCTGCATGGTGACTTTTCTTCTCTTTAAGGATCTGCATCCAAAATCCCACTCTCTCCTTATTTCTTAAATTCACTAGCTTCATCATTATCCCTTTCTACTTTGAATTATAACTTTCTGTTTGTGTTATGTATATGAGCCTGAACCGTGTAGCTCTAAAATATCTCTTTAAATCATGTTATCCTAAACCAACTTTGTCTATCGGTAGGATCAACTTATCCCATTTGACCCTTGCCCCCTTCCCCTCCCAGATATAATTCTTCAACTCCACAACTTCTCTTCAAGTTGATAAATATGCCTGACCTGTACATAAAACTAAGGGGAATAAAATATTTTCATTGCTTTAATCTTGCTATCCATACCCTTAGGCAAGAGCTTCCAGAGTCTCAGTTTTTATATTATATATATTCCCACATATCCCTAGCTGTGGTAACATAATCCTAAATATTTCATTTTATCATGTCCCCATAAGTATGGGTGTTGCTGATCCAATTCTTGCGTGGTTACGTAGTTTACAGCTATAGCCTTTATTGTGTCTGCATTCATTGTATATCCCAAAAAGACATGAAACTATCCCAGAATGTTGCACAACACTAAGATGTCATATTTTGGTATTACCAGGTACAAAATAATGCCATCTGCAAATAAAGCCAGCTCTTCTTGATTACTATATCAGTTGTATCCTTGAATTTCTGAGTACCTTATTTTCTTTGCAAATGGTTCTAAATATAGCACAAATAACCAAGGAAAAATAAGAAAGTCCTGCCTTGTTTCTCTGTTCAGACACAATGTATCAGACAGGAAAACTCCCACTTTAATTTTTGCTTATGATCCCTCATATATCCTCCTAGTTAACCTTATTATTGGCCCAGGGAATGCACATGCTTCCATTTTCCTTCTAAATCCCATCTTACTCTATTGAATGTTTGCTCTGCATCAAGACCCACCAACAGCAGCAGTGTTTTCTTACTTTCTGCTTCTCTTTTGATCATCATTGTTCTATTACTGGTCTCAAATGTTTGCCTTAGCCCCACAAAACCACATTGATCCATATATCTCCATTTTCTCAACATCTTTTCCATTATTATAGCTATTATAGACATAAACACATTATGATCATGATTTAAAATTGAAATGGACCTATATAAAGCTGGGAATGATGGGTCTTTACCATCTTAGATATTACTGCCACCATAGCTTTCTTCCAGGATGTCAGTGCTTCCCCAACTTTTAAAATGCTGTTAAACAAAAACCTTCAATGTCTATCACTTTCTTCTCACCTAGCTTCCATACTTCCACAAGAATATCATCTATTCCTAGAGACTTTCCTGTAGATTAACTATAGATCACTGGGTCTACTTCACAAATCCAAAATTCCACTTACCCTTTCATATAACCGAGACAACAAAGCCGAAAATCCATAATACCGACATCCCAAAACACCGACATTTCACTGTATGTAAGTAACTGCTTTGCCACCATGGTGAACTTTACCCCTAACCCCCATGGTAGTGCGATCTCAGAGTTGGCATATTTAGTTAGGAGGGGTGTGGGGTGTAGCCCCCCACATAGGGGATGTGGGTTGGTGAAGCCCCACACATGGGTGGGGTTACTTACCTGGGGGTTGAAAGTCAGTGTTCGGGGAGGTCGGTCTTCTGAGTTTGTTGGCTTTGTCTTCTCAGTTATATGAAAGTCAGTTAAGTGGGATTTCGGGTTTGTTCATCTCATATGCTAACAGTTAATTATTGAGCCTCATCCACCACTAATCTTATCATAGCTAAGCTTTCCATAAATACTTCCATTGGTGCTTTAGCTGCTTTATATAAATTTTCATAAAATTTCTGAAATATCCTTTCTTTTTTCTGTTGCCTAAATTGTTGTAGTAAACGTTTTTGTCTTCTGAAGTTATTATCAAAAACAGTTAGTTAACAGCAATCTTTTGAAGCTCATGCAAATTATCCATATAATCCCTCATTTTCTCTTTTGAACTCTGTGTTTGTGCCTCTTCTTGTTCTCTGAAATCCCCCTTATTCTCCGAGAATTTAACCTTTGTCAACCCTTCTAAATAATTTTTGTTGCTGCCTAACCATATTTCTTTTACTTTTATTTCTACCCTATTTTTAAACTATTTTTAAACTCCACTCTCATTTTATCCTACTCACTAGTTAAAATTTCTGAAGAAAGTTCTTAATTTCCCCAAAAACTCTTGAATAATTTCCACCACCCAATTCCTTAAATTCTTCAATTAACAAGTAGACGGGAAAGCACCATTGTCTCCTTTGTACTTTATTACACTGCATTTTTGTCTTAGTTGTTACTAGTGCATAACCTGAAATAGTTACTGGATTTGTGTTGGAGCTTTCGACTCAATGCACATATCCCTATGAAATATAATTTCTGTCTAGCGTAGTCCAGTTATCGTACCTTGGGGAATAATATGTACATTCCCTCTGAGTTCCTACTACTAAATTCACAACTTCCATACCAAATATTTATACAGATTTCTTCAGAAATCTATCCCCTTTTGTTATATTTTCCTTTCTGGGTTACCCAGATACATCCTGATGGTGCAGATCAAGTTCCATTCCCCACTTATATGTAATATTCTCTGATGAAAGCTGAATATTTCTCCCACAATTTTCTCCATAATAGCAATTTTGGGTGGAATAAAATACATGCCAGTGTAATCATCTTCACTTACCAGCAGCCCTTTTCTACCACAAATCTATCATCATGATCTTTTGTCCTCTTCTATCACTATTGGAGATCCTCTAGTATTAGTATTACTACTCCCCTTTCCTTTTCTCTGATACACTGATGAAGTTCCCTCCTGAAATCCTTTTTATATCAAATTCGCATACTCATTTCTTTCCAATTGTGTTTCCTGTTGTATTGTTATTTGCACTCTGCATTTTTAAATAGAATTCAGTATTCTTTCTTGCTTTTTGTCTATTCCTGTGAGGCCATTCAGATCACAAAATAATATGTTTAGTTTAGCCATTTTGATAAGATGTTATTCCCACTCATATGATAGCTTATTTAAATATCCATTTCCAGGTTTTGTGTTGCATGTATCCACTAATGTTTGACAGGTTGATCTTTTATGCAGTTTTTTTTTGTCATCTCCATTTAAACCTATGGGACATTTTACAATATTTTTTAGATTAACAAAAAGTCTCAAAAAAACACATGCCAGAAGAGCCCCCCCCCCATAACCTATTAACCTAAAACAAACAAGCAAAACTCTCTACATCTTCAAATGATGAAGTTTAACCCTCCCAAAAGGAACAATTGCCCAAATCAACAGCTGCTCATAGAAGCAAAACCTAACCTAAAATTAGGATTATCCATGCTAACTCGCATGTTACAGCCCACGTTTCTATTTACACTGCTTGCTGTCTGATCTTGTTTCATCTTTATTCCCCTCTTAGATGTGAAAAACAACTCGTTTGTTTTCAGAAAACATTAACTTTTAGCCTTATTAAACATGTACTGGATATCTTCAAAAGAAATTAAATTATACACTGTTCTTTTAAATGCATTTAACTATTTAGTTATCAGAAAAGCTGCTGTCTCCTATTCACGCCCAGTAATTTTAAACTTTATTTTTTAATGAACTGCTTGCCCATGTATATTTTAATGTTATGTTTTTCTCAGTAAACGATACTCATCTTTAGTCAACTTGTTTCCATGGAAACATAAAATCGAAATGCATTTCAAAACCCATTTACATTCACAAAAGGAATGCAATTAGATTATACCAAGGGCATTAATCCAAACATTCACCTATGAAACAAAAGTAAAAGGAAAGCATTTCAACTCTCTCTCTCTCTCTATATATATATATATATATATATATATATATATATATATATATATATATATATATATATATATATATATATATTATAATCAGTGTTCTTTTATACCCAATCCCCCACCTTAACACCCCAAGATTAAAATCTATTAACTTAAATGTGCTTTTGCCCAGCGTTTCTTCTTTTTTTTACATTGTAATACCTACATTTCTTAAAACTGAAAAAGAGAGAAGAAAAGCATCTGTTTACTTTAGTATCTTTATAGCCTATAGCATCACTGAAAATACTTTTCTACGTGACATCCAATTTATATCATAAAATGTTTTATATAAATATTAAGAACAGAAGAATAAAATGCTTTACATTCTGTCACTTTTCTCCTCCTTTTCCATCCTTATGTCCTTTTAGTGTCCTTTCAAAGATTAATGACATGAAGGCATATGCCTGTCAGTCTCCCAACAAGTTTCAACAAATCAATAAAAATCCAGTCTTTCTCAGGCACTTTTTCTTGTAAAGTTGTATTTCACAAATGTGATTGATGCTTTATTGTTTTGCATTTATTCATTAATTTTTGTATTGCTGGTCTTGTTCATCTCCATCTCACATATCCAGACCAAGATACTCCTGATTGTTTTGTGCTTTTTTCTGTCTCTCAAACATTTTTCTTTAGAACTTTGTAAAAAAAGCTTAACTGGCAAAGTCTCTCAATCAGGCTTAAAATCATAAGACTGAGAAAGAGTCCCATCCAGTTTGATGGCTCATCTTGGGTCTATATTAAAACCTTGAAAGCCCATTTCAGCAAATACGTAAACGTCGACACATTGCGCGAACTGCGAATACACCAAACTCCATAAACCGCAAAATTCAAAATCTTGAATCGGTATAGTTGGCCCTTCTGCGGTATAGCTCTGTAAGGCAAGTGTGCAATAGTTATGGACCTTAGGGTTAGGGTGCGGGTTAAGTTAAGCGCATAGATAGCAATGTATGTAAGGTTTAGTGTAGGGTTAGAAGTAGGGTTTACTTATTTATGCTTTCATAACATTGGTAAAGTCTGTTCCTTCCATTTTCTCTGGTACAGCAGAAAATATGAGTTGTTTTCTAATTGTTCTGGCCTCTAATGCTACCATTTTTTGAAACATCTCCCCTTGAGCTGTCTCATACTTAGCCAGCCTTTTCCTCATTTTATGCTCTGAGGTTTGCAGTTTTATTAGTTCATCTGAATAGCTAGTCAGAACTTCTTCTATTGTTCCATCCTTTTGTTATTTGTGTTCAAATTTTTATTTAATTAATCAGCTCTGAGTACATTTGATGTATTTTCCTCTATTTCTTGTACCAAAGCTGGAGCTTGAACTTTTGCTGAACAGCTGCAGGACTCTTCCCAGATAGTGTTTTTTCTTCACCATTTCTGGTTAATTTTCTTTCATGTTCTCTAAATTTCTTCTTTGCTGGCATCCAGGCAGTATAGGCAGTATACTAGTGTACTTATTCATCCCTAACCACATTTTAATCTCTCTGAGAGCATCTTGGAAAACTCCCCAATAAAAATTATTTTAAGTTTGAGGTACAAGGCAGAATGTAGTCTTCTGTACCTCAGGATGTCAAAGTCACATTGCATCACTGTAGTTACTGCTAATCCCTCCTATTTGCATGTGTTTAGGCCTGGATTCTGTCTCCTCCCACATTTGACAAACATAAGGTAACCATTTTGTTACAGGACCTAAACTGGGACACTTGAGGGCCGCTACTAGAAACCAGGTCTGCAATCCCATTCTTCTGGCCCCCATGGGAGTGGAAATAGGGCTGCCATTTCATCTCACACTGGTGCCGGCAGGTTGGCCTTCCATCCTTCACCCGACACTGTGGGGATGCCACTCTGTGAACAGCACCACCCAGGCGGCAAGAGGCCAGATGCCAGGAGGCTCAAAGTGATGGATATTCATTGGCGCCTAGCACCATGGGAGAGAGAGACTGAAGTGTGCTGCAAAATGCACAGAGATGGGGAGACCCAGGACTATCTCTCCTGTGAGTTTGAAAGCCCTAGGTGCAGGGCAAAGGGGAGAGCCAGTGCCACAGAAGTCTGGATGAGGGACTGTCTGAGGTTTTGCAGCCCAGCAAAGTTCCATGAGGCTGGGAAGTTTCCCTGAGAGGCTCCAAGAGCACTTGTGACACTGCATGATTTGGCAGCAGTCAGGAGGTATGTAACCCTGGATAAGAGCTCTCTCTCCTGAGTAGAAGTTTAAGCCTGGAGGGGTCTAGCCTGATGGAAGTCTGGAAGGGAGACAGAGGTTGAAAGTGGCTAGGACAAGACAGCTCCTGCTTGGGTGAGGAGGTATGGACCATGCACCCTTGGGAAGGAAGTCTGGAAGGGATAAAGAGGCAGATAGTGGCAGGGTTTCGTGAGGGAGTCAGGCAGAGCTCCCCACAATGGAAGACCTTAAGGGAGTGACTGGTGGACAGCAGCAGAGCCTGGAGAGCTCCTGCCTGGGTGAAACAGATCAGGCAGAGCTCCCTATGATGGAAGTCCTTGAAAAAGCACCAGGGCAGATGGCGGAGGGGCCTGGAGAGCTCCTGGCAAAGCGGAGGCATCCAACTTCACCCCATAACCAACGGCATCCTTGAAAGATCTCAAATTCCCCAGAGCTGCTCTGGATGGGAAAGCAGCAGGATGGTGAAGCCTTCATGAGAGTGGATCTGCCCCTCAGTGGCTGAAGGGAGTTCTGGAAGGGCAGACAGGATAAGAGGGAAGCTTCCCTGAGAAGGTCCGAGGGCATGAGTGATCTGGCATGATTTGACAGCCTGCAGGAGACATGGAGGCAGGTCAAAGGGGAGGCTTGTAGGGGTTGGCCCTGACAGAGGTCAATAAGTGTGCGCCAAGCAGATGGGTGTGGTGCATGGAAAACTCTTAGCTGAGAGAGTGGGATCAGCCAGAGCACCACATGACAGAAGTCCTGGAGGAAGTGACTGTCAGATGGTGGCAGACCATGGAAGGCTCCTGCCAGGGTGAAGGCATCTGACCTTACCTCATAGCCAATGACCTCCCCAAAAAATCACAGAGTCCACAGAGCTGCTCTGGATGGGAAAGCAGTGGGACTGGCTGCCCTGGGAAGTCAGGTCACCATTCAGACTGAGCAGTCTAAACTGGGACATTTCTGTGTCCCAAAGACAATGTTCAGGATTCCAGGACAGAGACTTCCAAACCGGGACTGTCTAAGAAAAATGGTTACTGTTGGTCACCTTGGACAAACATGAAGCATCATGCATACAAACTATTGCACAAGTCAAAAGAATTAAGCATACCAAAGTGTATTATAACATAAACTGGAAAATGCACAATACAGGTAAGCTTTGTAAATTCTACAAAGATATGTCAAGATACATCAAGGTCAGTCAGCATTGTGTCATGAGGGATAAAGCTATGACTAGCAGGTGATCCAAGTTTTTATTAGTGGTTTGGGCACCTGTAGGCACTGGATGGGTAGATGACAGCAAGCAGCTGTTGCTGTTTCAGTCCTCTTGAAGGGAAAGAGGAGACTTTTGTTTCCTACTAGGGTGACATTTATCAAGCATACTAGGTTTCATGAGAGGGGTAAGATCCTAGGTAATACATGCTACTATTCTGCAGGAGCTTGTGACATAGCTCAAAACTGTCTGTGCACTTGTAATTCCATCTCAGAGGTTATTTCCATACTCTGTTGTCTGAATATCATTCAATTAACTATTTTTTTGTTCCACTGCTTGAATTTGCCTGTAGCAGACTGTGCACTTGTGTGGCTGTTGTTAATGCCTTTCTGGAGGCATGTCCCACATGTCAGACCATGTTCTATTTAGTTGAATGTCCCCTACTTAGAGTGTTTTTTTGCTCCTGTTGTCTTCACCTTGTTTAAGCTAGCGACTACCACAGCTAGCTCTTAGACTTTGTTTTCCAATGTGCTTTATCCTAAACTTATGTACATTCCCTTTACTTTTAGTGTTTTTCCTTCCACATGTTTTGCACTAGGAAGCCAGTCAGCTGATTTGTATTTTCCCTGTATTGCCTAACTGTGTTTCTGATGCTGAACTAAGCTTGTTTTACCAGATTTATGTCCTAAATGCACATGCATGTAGGAAGCTGAATTCCTTGTGAACACTGATAAACAAACCAAGTGGAAAACACTTGAAAATCACTAATAAAATCCGAAGAAATGCTGTGATAACAGAGACTGCAGGCACAAACTGGATAACATCTACACTTTATTCAGCACAAAATAACAACCACATGAATGCCTTGAATACAACCATGCGTTTTCGTCCACACAATTCAGACTTCATCAGATTAATCAATTAATTGTCTTAATTGCGTTTATACTGCTTTTAAAATGTTAAACCAATGAAATCCCTTAATTTCATTTTAAGTACACAAATCATTCCCTACATGGGCTCATAAATATTCATCACTACATTACATTCTATTCTTGTGGATTCAACTAATAAATACTAACTTTAAAATTATTTTTTAAAAAAACATCATAATGCATTTTATTCCATAAATACTTTAAAAACATCAATCCTAAATATTAATTAAAATATAATATAAATTATAATCTTTTAAGAAATAAGGTGCTTACAAATGCAATGTTAAAATAATTCCTTTCTTTACCGATACAAAATGTGAGGAAACACCACCATCTATTGTCACAAAAAATATTGCACTAGTTTTTTTTTCTCTTCTTTACATTTTTGTAGCCCTTATCTTTAATAGTGGCAAAATAGAAAGATAATCATTTAACCCTGGGAATTTTCCTGCTTCCAGGGTTACTTGCCACAATAATTCTTTACACTCTATTCTTTCTTCCCATGGGCCACCCCTAATATCATTCTTAATCTGTTCCAAAACCAAAAAGAAGAATTTATAACCTACACATACTTTAGAATGTTTAAATAATGCATTTGTTTCTTTACCTTTAGATATATCATAAATGTGTTCATATATTCTTATTTTTAGTGTTCTCTCTATTTTCCCCACATAAAAAGCATTACATTGTCCAGAGAAGGCAAGGTATACTAACCCCTTAGTGTCACAGTTATAATATCCTTTGCTTCTAATCCACCTATTTCTACTTTCCAAAAATATATCCCCCTTATTGATAATAAATTCACACTGATTACACCTTCCACACTGGAAGGTGCCTAATTTCCTTTCACCATTCCTGCAGGAGTTGGAATTATGATTATTCTTATTTTCTAATATATTCCTTATACTTCTTGAATTTTTATAAACTGCCTTAGGTATTATTTTAGGCACATTCTCCAAGTCAGTGAGGGAGATACATTTTTCCACTCTTTTTAAAAATCCCTCTTATGTTATAATTAGTTGCATTAAATTCCAAAACTAGTGCTTGTTGAAATTCACCTCTATTTTCCATCTCTTTACACTCATTATAATTATGTATTAAATCAGGATTATTAACAACCCCTTTAATAGGTTTAAATTTATTTTCTCTACCCTTTTCTACCTCCTTTCTAATAACATTAATAAATTCCCTAGGATACCCCCTATCTATGAACATATTTTCAAGAAAATTACATTCTTTAATAAAGTCACTATCAAAACTTGTCATTCTGCTACCTCTAACATATTGTCCCTTCACTATATTCCTTTTACAGTGTGCTGGATGTGCACTATTGTAGTGAAGGAAAGAATTACAAAAGGTTGGCTTTCTATGTATTCTAGTTTCCAATTTATTATTGTCAGTCTTATAAATTTCCAAATCTAGATATTGCAAGGTTTCATAAGACATATTATAGGTAAATTTTAGAAAGTTAGTACTATTATTTATATATTCTATAAATTCCTCAAATTCTGTGTTACTTCCTGTCCAAAATATGACTATATCGTCTAGAAATCTGCGATATAGCGTCCAATAGGAATTGAACTTTCAATGTAAAATAAATGTTTCCTCCCACTTTGACAAAATTATATTAGCAAATGTAGGAGCACAGGCAGCTCCCATGGCTACCCCCTGAATTTGCTGAAAAAATTCACCATTGAAAACTAAAAAAATATTCTGTAGAATCAAATCCATGAGGCCTGCACTTGCTACCTTTTCCATGTGGGATACATTTTTGTCATGGAAAACTACCTCTTCAAACATTTTCATACCTGTCTCATATGGTATACATGAAAAAAGATCAATAATGTCATTAGTAACAAATAATAAGTTGTCAGAATATAATTCTGGTGAAATTTCTCTTAATAAATCCCAAGAATCCTTTAGTATTATTTTATTACTAACCCAGATATGTTTAACCTTAGTATCCACAAATTTAGCTAAAGGCAATGTGTTTGAGCCATCCGCAGATACTATAGGTCTAAGTGGAGGGTCTTCAGAAGTTTTATGAATTTTGGGTATTCCAAAAATAATAGGGATTTTGGGTTTCTCTACATTCAAATAGGCATACATTTTTTTATCAATAACACATTTGTATAACATATCTTTTAATACTATTTCAATTTTATTTTATGCCAAAAACACTTCATTTTTAGAAACACAATTGTATTTATTTTCATCCCTTAATATTTGGTTCATTTTTCCCTCATAATGTATTATATCCATAATCACAATCCCCCCACCTTTATCTGGTTTCATAACACGTATTCTGGGGTTAATAGTCATATTATCCAGAATTATTTTCTCATCTATACTAAGATTTGCTTTATATTTAACTTTCTTGTCCATATTTCTCACTTCTTTTTCTAACATAAGTTCAAAATGTTTTAGTTGGGGGTGTATTGGGGGGTTATATATAGATCTACGTACTAATTCTTGATGATTGTAAGTAGTGTTATTAGTTATATGTTTGGAAAATATCATTTCTAAATTAATTTTTTTTTAAAAACATTTTTATATCTAAAATAGTCCTAGTTAGGTCACCCTTAACATATGGAATATATCTGAGTCCCTTACTCAAAAGACTGAAATGTTCCTTAGTCAATGGAATGTTACTAAAACTGCATATGGAAAAACCATCATAGGTTTTTCTAAATCCCTCTACCAATATTTCTTGTTGAGGGTTGGATTGACTAGGGACAGGGGTATATATATTTAATATCTCCCCCTCCCTCTTCTCCCCCCCACTTGAAAATTTCCCCTCCCATTGACTTCCCTGTAAATGGTATTCTCTTCCCTAACTAATAGTGGGAAGTCTAGGTCATACTCATCATTATTCCATGTGTCAAATCTTTTTTCAACATAATTATTGTTATTCACCCTTTTGTTCGATCCATAACCAACCCTATTGGAAAAAGGTGGTTTAGGATAACTCATGTTATTTTCATATTCTTGTATATCTCTCTTTAATTTATTTACTTTCTTATCAATTAAACCATTGCATTTAATATCTATTTCATTTCTTATTTTATAATATTTTCCCTCTATTCCCTTATACTAAAAATTAAATCTTCCTTAATGTATTTATCTAATTCATTAATTTCTTTCTGTAACAAATCCTGATTTCTATTATTCTCCTTAATAATTAATTTTAATACATCTAATCCACAATTATTAAAAGCTTCCAATAATTGCTTATGGAAGTCCGAGCCCAGTTGCACATTGTTGGGATATTTGTACACTCTAAGTCCCTTTGGGACAATATTCTTATTAATACACTCTAAAAGATATGCATTTTCTATACATAGAGTCCTATATTTCAACATCAATTTTGAATCCATTTTTATAGAAAAAGAATCAGTGTTTGGAGGTCCCTGAGGAGCTCCATTGTCTATTTTAAAACAATAGTTAACTTTAAGCCATTCAGTCGTCTCTTTATGTTGTTTATCAAACAAAGTACCTGAGTTAACCAAGTGCAAATTCGATCAATTAGAAAAAGAACCAGTATGGGCACCATCCATTGTTTCAGCACCCAATATTTCACCAGCGTTGTTGCACAAAATCCTTGGTGTGTCCTCTGGGTTAAAAGTTCCACCATTCGGTTCATTCGGGTCGCCGGCTTCAAAATGACTGCCAATAAGCTCCCTTTTCCTTTTATGCTTATGCATAGAGCACCTTTCGGTTCCGCTTCCTTTCGCTTCCAAAATGTTAGAATTTGACCCCACCAAGGTATGGCACAACGGAGTAAACAAATCTATAAGCTCAGTTAACTGGCCAATGAGCTTGTGCGATTGGCCCAGTTCGTCCTGCCCCTTAACGTTCATCGGGGAAACTCTCTCCATAATCTCTCCACAGTAAAAACTGATAAACAAACCAAGTTGAAAACACTTGAAAATCACTAATAAAATCCGAAGAAATGCTGTGATAACGGAGACTGCAGGCACGAACTGGATAACATCTACACTTTATTCAGCACAAAATAACAACCACATGAACGCCTTGAATACAACCATGCGTTTTCGTCCACACAATTCAGACTTCATCAGATGAATCAATTAATTGTCTTAATTGCATTTATACTGCTTTTAAAATGTTAAACCAATGAAATCCCTTAATTTCATTTTAAATACACAAATCATTCCCTACATGGGCTCATAAATATTCATCACTACATTACATTCTATTCTTGTGGATTCAACTAATAAATACTAAGTTTAAAATTATTTTTTAAAAAAACATCATAATGCATTTTATTCCATAAATACTTTAAAAACATCAATCCTAAATATTAATTAAAATATAATATAAATTCTAATCTTTTAAGAAATAAGGTGCTTACAAATGCAATGTTAAAATAATTCCTTTCTTTACCAATACAAAATGTGAGGAAACACCACCATCTATTGTCACAAAAAAATATCGCACTAGTTTTTTTTCTCTTCTTTACATTTTTGTAGCCCTTATCTTTAATAGTGGCAAAATAGAAAGATAATCATTTAACCCTGGGAATTTTCCTGCGTCCAGGGTTACTTGCCACCATAATTCTTGAATTCCTTGTGAGCTATGCCTGGTTTTAACTGCTGACTAACTCTGTATACTATTTTGGTCCATTGAATGCTCATAATCTGCTGTCTAAACCTGATGCATTTGTACATAATTTCCTACACTGTATTCTTCAATATGAATTTAAGCAATGCATATGCACATGCTTTAGCTATGTACTATTGTACCCTTAGATTACTGTTTATTTTCTCTGCATAGTTTTTGTGTTTTCTCTTTTTTTTTTACACTTAGCTAGCTGCCTTATTATGAATTATTGTACTGTTTTATTGCATTGTCTTTCCTCTATATCTCCCTAAATGCTGTAACTCCTATATCTCCCTACTCATTCTCCAGTCATCATTTTCAACCCTCAAACTCAAACCTGCACTCCTTCCCCTTCACCCAAACCACCCAGAGGTACCCTCCTTACTCTCTCTTATCTCACCTGCAACCACTTCCCTCATACTCTAAAATCACAGTACATTCTATAACCCGCTCCATCTCTACCAATCACTAGCCTAGTCTTATTGCTCTTGCTAAGATTACTGCTCTTACTAAGATTACTCCTCACCCTAACCCCTTCATCTCACTTTTATCTTCTTTTTTTAGGTTAGTAAGCTACCTCCGCAGTGTCAAAGCCCACTGAGCCACCCTGCCTGGAACTACCTGCAGTCAAGTCCCTTCATGGGAGCTTCCCTCCAAATTTGAGACTGTTTAAGTATGTCCTGCTTAATCTGTAAAAGGTTGTAGTTGCTACCTGAACTGTACGGTTGCTCCCATAGTGGCTATTCTCTTGCAAATCTGCAGGCCTCTTCCTGTTTTTTCTCCTTCATATCCTGCTCTCCCACTCTTCATACCTCCCTCTATTTTCTGCTCTCTGAAAGCACTCTTGCTTGTTGGGTCCCCTCCTCTCACAATATGTCTCTCCTCCTCTTCCCTGCTTTACCTGCCTATCCTTCCTGACCATCTCCAGTTACTAGATTTCTGTACCATTGCCTACAATCATACAGACCTATTCAGTCAATCTGTTGCTTGTGTTATCACTTGCCCCCCCCCTCCTCTCCTGCTCACATATCTGACAAAATTACCTGCTTTATCTAATTGTTTTCTGTGGTTTCTCCGTGGTTGTAGCCCCTGTCCGCTCCCCTACCCTAATCCCATTCCCACAGACCCCATTACAATTTCCTTTATACCAACACTCCCACCCCTTCCTTTCTTATCATCCACTCACTGCCAACTTTCTGGCATTAACCACTCCCACCCTAACATCTGTCATACTTAATCAAAATCACTTCCTAACTTCAACTATTATACCCACTCTACAAGCCCTCTACACATCACTCTAATATGCAACATTTCTCATTTCTACTACACTCATCCTACTTCTCTCTGCTCTAACCTCTTATCACTCCCGCCTTTTCTACCCACTCATCTATTCTTCTACCTCCAACACATATAATACTTATCCAACTACTTCCTCCTTTATTATTTCCCCAGGTCTGTTCAACTTCTCCACCACATGTCTTCAAAATGGTCTATACTTCAAATCCCCCCACCTACATGCTAATCTAAACCAAAGCTACACAAACGTCACTTACCTATTACTATACTCTCTCTTCTCACAAAAAACCTATGCTGCTCAGGAGACATCCACCCCAACCCAGACCCCTCTCCCTCTTCCCACAGTCACACACCCCTCAAGCCTGTCCCACCTCTTCCTCTCCACACACTTCTCACCATCCCCATCCTCATACACAAAACACATCCCTATCCAAGCACCTAACTATATACTCACTAAATATTCAAAGCCTAGCAAACAAAATCACTGAGCTGCACACCTGGATAGCCCATACCACCCCCTCATATTCTTTCCTTATCTGAAACTTGGCTCAAGCCACACATCATTAACAACAAGATACTCACACTGTGCTATAATATCTTTTGCTCTAACAGAGTTCCCAAAAAAGGGAGTGGTGTAGCCATCCTCTACTCCTATAGCCTCAAACTCTCACCATTCACCACACCTATTCCTGACTTCCACCCAGGTGATGTTATCATCCTAAACTGCCACCTAAGTCCTCACAAGAAATTTGCTGTCACTTCCATCTACAGTATATCCCCCTGGAAATAATCTGCCCATCCTAGAGAACATCCTATTCTGGTTTTCCCACAATATACCCTATGAAACTCTCATCTTAGGAGATGTCAAAATAGACTCGTCCAAACCTACAACTGACTCTCCTCAACTCAGTATCAACCTACACGGTTTCCACCAACTGATCTCATCCCCCACCCAACTCCATAAAAACTCATCTTCCAGCTCCACAATTGACTGGATTCTCACTAACTCCCCCCACCACTACCACAGCCCCAGTACCTTGCCAGACTCTCTTAGTGATCATCTCCCCACCTCTGTCATAAGCCTCTCCACCCAACCTTCCAAACCCCACTTTTACAGAGATTGTCACAAACTCTCTAACTTTAATATCTTCTAATTCAACTCCATTCTTTCCAGTACAGAATGGTCCATCCTTAAACAAATCCCTCTAAATGATGCTGTCAGTATGTTCATTTGCATCTTCCTGAATACCCTAAACTCCCTTGCTCCCTCTAGGAAGAGTAGAATGAAATCAAACTATGCTCCCCAGCTTTCCAGGGAAACTAGGTCTCTTATGCAAGAAAGAGAAAGTGCTTGGAAAGCCTGTACCAAAATAAAAGAACTACCCCTGCTACTCAGATACAAACAACTAAGGAATCTTGCTAAGAAACAAATTAATAAAGACAAAAAGTCCTACTATAACTCTGCTCAGTTCAATAGCAAATCCAACCCTTGGAAGTTTTGGTCTACTCTTAACAACATTCTTTAAGCTCCAGGCTGTCCCTCCAAACACTCCCCTTACCCACATACACCCCCTCAGGAAACTAGGAAACTGCTACGCTCCTCAATAAACACTTCATTGACAACATCCAAAAACGCATACCCTCCAACTCTAGCACAACTTCTCTACCAACCACTCCCAACCCTCCAAGCACAACTCTCTTCTCCTTTCACCCTTTTCCTACTTCCTACATCAAATATCTTCTTCTTAAGCTCAAACCCTGCTTTCCCTCAACTGACAATCTACCTCCTACCTTCCTCAAACTTGCTGCTGACTCCATTGCCTATCCTATATCTATTCTTATCAATAGAGCAATTCAAGTATCCACTGTTCCTACCCTATGGAAATCTTCCTTCACTACTACCTTGCATAAAGGGGGAAACTCCACACACTCAGCCATCTACTGACCCTTCACCATCCTATCCCCTCCTCTCTAAGATACTTGAAAAATGCATCCACTCACAGCTTCTTAACCACCTCCTCCAGCCTTCTGACTCCCACTTAACACGGTTTCTGTCCTAAATGCAGCACAACTACTGCCCTCCATCCTTCACGCATACCATCACCAAGGCCCAAGATAACAATAAACTCATATACTGTCTCTTCCTAGACCTTTCCAAAGCTTTCAATACAATCTCTCACCCTTTACTGCTATCTAAACTTGCTGATCTCAACCTATCTTTCATCTCTCCTGCCTGGTTCTCTAGTTACCTATCCTTCAGGCAGCAATCTGTTAAATGGCTCTTATCCATGTGTCCATTCATTCCTGTCCTAACTGGAGTACCACAAGGTTCCATCTTGGGTTCCCTTCTGTTTAATGTCTTCACCAATGATTTTTATACATCTTGTAAACAATCCTTCCTCATCCAATATGCTGACGACTGTACACTCATCTCCATCTCAAACAATATCTCTTAACTCCATGCCCTAACCCAACATTCCTTTCTATACACTAAACAGTGGCTGTCTGATAATCTACTTATCCTTAACCCCAAAAAGACCAAACTCTTCCTCTTTCTACCCATTCTCTTACTCACCATAAATCCACCTTTGCCATTACATCTTCTAACAATACAATAATCCAACCCGATACCCACACAAAGCTCCTATGAGTCATCATTGATGATGAACACAAATTCAACCTGCACATACTTCAATGGATAAAAAAAACACACCAGAAACTAGGGTTACTCTATTGCAATGAAAATAATGCCAGACTCTCCTTAGCACAGGCACTCCTCCTCCCCTCCCTCCTATATGCCACCCCAGTTCATAGCAACATTCAGGCCACAACCCTGAACAAACTTCAACAAACTTACCATAAAACAGCCAGATTTATCACAAACTCTCCATACAATGCACATCACTACATTGCACTAAACTCTCTCCAATGGCTAGAACTCCCCCATCTCCAGCTATCACGATTTCAAATGTTACACTCCATTCTATACAAACCTTCGTCCTGTCCATCTCTGGTCTCTACCTATTCTCCATATTGGACCCTCCATACTTTAAACCAGAAACTACCTGACATCTACCAACCTAAGAAAACAGTAGGCAAACTTCTATATAAATACTCTGCTGCCCATGCTTGGGACGAACTGCCCTTAGACATATGTTTCATCACCAACCCATTACACTTTAAAAATGAATTTAAACTTCATCTACTCAACTCCACAACTTGCCCCTGTCAAAACCCAACTTAAGCTCTCTACATCCCATATACGTATCTAAATAATTTTCTCACCTTTCACCTAGTACCCTATATATTTGGGTACTTAATAAATTCAATCAATCAATGATGATGCACAAAACTCTTATGTAAATTTACATGTCCTCTGTAAAATATTATGTGTATATTGCTTTGTGCATGCATTCCACTTTGTTTCTTCTACTTGCTGTACAACAATTTTTTTGTAATTATTTTTGTCTCAAATATTTTTATTTACAGTAAACTGTTAGTGAATGGAGATTTACTGTAAACTGTTTGTGAATCGGAGCTTTTCTCCGCTGGTCTCCACTAAAAATGGGCCTCAAGCCCAGTTTGACCAACCCAGTTAACAAATGTCAATAAATAAAAAGTAAATAAATAGGAGGACAGCAAGCACAAGAGACTGTGCATGTGGAGGCAAATCTCTCCTTGAAGTCAGCAGATGGTGCACTTCCACAAGCAGCTGAAGGGGAGTGGTGTTGTCATGACTGGTAAGATGGTAGGCTTATGTACAGAGCCAGTACCTAACCCACTTCCTATCAGCTGAATTTTGCTACTGGGGAATGAATGTTCTGATCAGGCTTCCTGGGCCTGAAAGAATGGGTCACAGGGTTCTTGGTTAGCCTGAGATGTCTGTTCAACCACATCAGAGAAAACAACTTACAATTCAGATGCTGGCAGTGGAGCAATTGGGTGAGGTCCAGTTGTGGAAGATACCTCAAGTTTGAGCAGTAGGAGGTAATATAAGACAAAGCAATGGAAATGAGAAGCAGTGCTATGAAAGTGAAAATATCAGCTGCTTATACACAGTTCATGCATGATGTAATTTGATACAAGGTGCAGTGAGACGGGATGAAGAGAATGCTCAGATGTACCAGCAGATAGAAGGAGAGAATGGGGATAGATGGCAGAGCACATCTTATTTATGAATTAGCAGTGGTAATCAGGTGAAACACAGTGGAGATATCTGCTGCACACTGAGACAGGCTGTAACACTGATGGCATTTCTATATGAGGCAGAGCTCTGTTATTCTTCTAAACAAGAGCTTCCTAAGTAGTACTGTGTATGCAGGAACACACAGGTCACCTTCAAAGACATGTGTCATATACACTTTACAACAGCAGGACAGCAGAGGTGCTCCATCTTGCTCAATAATGAATTTTACTTGGTTCTTCAAATCGTAGGCACAAGCAAATTACTGCAGCTTATAAGAGACACACTAAGCATATTCCTTTAATCTGCAACCGGAATAGTAGAGACTGTTTCCACAAAAAAAAAAAAAAAAAAGCTGATACACCGGATTTTATCTATCTATGTAAGCAGTATGCGCTACATAACAGACCATGACCACACTGTAATGTCCACCTTGATGGGTGCTCACATCATGGAACATTTGAATAGAAATATTGGTACCACCCAACTATTCACTGTTATACAATGTAGATAGTAACATCATAAATACATGTAACAAACACATTGGTTGTGGGAACAATGTTGACATTAGGTGTATAAATGTTTAGTACAATGTTGACATTAGGTGTATAAATGTTTAGTACAAGACGTTCTACCAAGGATGCATAGATGGATTCACATATGAGGTACCAAAACACCCAAAGATAATTGTGATATGTTAGCAACATGGTGAGACAATTGCTGCACATTCACAGAGATATCATGTGTGGTTCAGGTATCTATCCACTCATGCTTTATTCCCTTACCAACATGAATAACCACCATTGAGAATGCTGTGCATAGAGCAGGTGCAAATAGACTCATAGCGAAATGACTAGTTATAGAGAGAGTTTAGGGCCACCTGATGAAAAGATTCAGGTGCCTGGAAGTTATTAAATGTGTGCTGTAGTCTCTCCCAGGAAAGAGTGTGTTACAGTTGTTAGTTTGCCTCATGATGCACAATGTCTGTTTGCTGAAGAGTTTCACAACAAGATAGACTACGTTTGTCATAGTGCAGATACACAGCTTGGCTTAAAGATTGCTTGCAGGGTATACCCAGCATAGTTATAGGGTGTGTGTGTGTGTGTGTGTGTGTGTGTGTGTGTGTGTGTGTGTATGTGTGTGTGTGTGTGTGTGTGTGTGTGTACCATTTGACATTTCATCTCCTTTTCACCTTCAGAAAAATATCATTGCCAGCATGATTTGAAAGTTAAATGGCTACTTTTCAAACAAACAGAAGCCTTGAGCCTTGTAAACGTCTTCAAATGGAGTCTTTTTCATTCTTCTCTAGCAGGCTTTAAAATAAGCACTTATAAATGTCCAGATTTTTGCTTCATATTTTTGGTCTTTTTTCCATAAAATGTGAGGTTTTCTAGCAAATTACTGAGGATTGAAGTTACTAGATAATGACATATATTTGAGTTTCAGACTTCATATCATTCAGAAAATGCATGGTAACATAAATCCTGTTATTCTATTAACTTTCTAAGTTTATAAGAACAATATTTAAAATCTGTCCCAATTTTTGGTCCTTTGTCTCCCATTATTTCAGGCTTTGTCTAGATTTTTGTGCTAAGAGGTTGATCTTCAATCAGCTCACCCTACCTCTTCTGCCTTCACGCACTGCATATGAGCCTCTTCTTTAGTAGCAAATTTTTCTGTACTCACCCCCAAACTATGGGAAGCATTCCCCCCTTTATAAAAAGCAATGACTCCTCCCCAAGTTTTCACGATGATTTAAAAAAAAAATACTAAAACTGCCAAAGACAAATGCTACCTATTCTTTATTTTTCTCTCTGTAAGTAGCCACCTCCCACCTCTTCAAGATTTCACATTTTTCTTATATTTATGTGTATTTCTACCTCTTCATGACTAATTTATGCCTATGCCCTCTCATAACTTATTCCTCTTTAAAAGCATTTTCCCTTCTATTTTAAACTGTACATATTGTAAACATTTTCATACTTTTATAGAGAGAGTACTGTAAACAGATTTTGTTTTTTACTGTAGTTACTGGGAGATGAGGTTACTGCAATGTAATTAGGTTCCGCCTACATATCCTCACATTTTGCTGCTGTTTGTGAGCATGCAGTCCTTGTCTTGGTCTAAAATGGTATATTTGTAATAACGTCCAACCCTAGTTAAAAACAAACAAAACAACAATAAATAAATAAACTGAACGAGGGGAAATTTTACCAGTACAATAAGGAAAATTGATTCCTCTTCCTTCAGTAAGTGACATGTGATGTTTAATATCCACCTTACTGGCTACCAGCTCAGATAGACAGGACATCATTTTGATATCTAAACATAAGGACAACCCATCAGGACTACAGAACCCCCTTATTCTACACTGCAGTGTGCGAGTACTTGAATATACTTGTACTATATGAATCTAAGCACACAGTGTGGAGTAGACCTCATAGTCTTCTCTGCTTCTTGACATCAAAGGACAGTATGTTACTTGACATTGAGTTTATTATGGTCAGCCAAGGACCTCTGATGGAGTTGTGCATAGTGTGGCATATGTCAGATGTAGTAAGGTTAAATGCCATTGTCTCTATTTTTCATGGCAGTAATATACAGCTATTAATAGACTTACCTATGTGAACAATTTCTTTGGAATAGCTTAACTGTAGGGTAAGCTGTAATGTTCATAAACTACATAAACTGTACAACAAAGTGTACTTCCGTTATATGTTCAGCACAGAGATAGTGCTCAAGGCTCTATCCCTGTATTCTGTCTTCAACAGGCTTTTGAGAGGAGATCTATGCCTGGCATACAGGGCATTGTTAGAGCCCATTCTGATGGACCTCCTGCATATCCACAAAACAAACAGTACCAGAATTACCCATTCTAAAGACTTAAACCTTGTCTGTGATATAAATAGGACCTGCTGGACAGATAGGTATGTATCCCAGACACTACCCCATCTATGGAACAGGCTCCCTATCCATGTAAAGCACAGTTTTTCTCTAATCCAATTCAAGTGCAACTTGGACAATTAGATGGGAAACTGGAAATTCATCCCTGGTTTGGCACCTATGTCTCTGATGCAAACAGGTAACCTGTAAATGGTTCATCTTCCAGGCCCATGCTTACACTTATCAAGGGTATCAGAACTTGTCAGAGATTTGGGATGCATAGCTAGGCTTAAAAAGGCACTTGTGGTCGTTAGCCTAGTAAACACCTATGAATCTAGTACAACTGCTAGAGATCATATAGCCATTGCTATTTACAGAGGTGTAGCCAATGATACCTACAAAAAAGGTACATGTGAAAATGGTACTGTGGCCACTGATAGCCATATCCATGCAGTGCACTGGTAATGGTAGGGTAGTATGAAGAATGTCCTTCTTCCTCATGCAGACTGCATGAACTGGCAAGTGCTTGTCACTGTGTGAATTCTGTCCACAGCACCATGCAATGGCAAAGGAAGACAATGCATAT
Source organism: Protopterus annectens (assembly GCF_019279795.1). Lineage (NCBI taxonomy): Eukaryota > Metazoa > Chordata > Ceratodontiformes > Protopteridae > Protopterus > Protopterus annectens. The sequence continues at coordinate 1,777,643,862 of NC_056732.1, forward strand.
AGATTATATCAATAAAAGTCATGACTGTGACCTGCGTATGCTGCTGAACAATGGCAATATATATATATATATATATATATAGTATATATAAATATTCTCCAAGTTTCCTAAAATGAAATAAAGAAAAGGAAATACCTGAGGATATTTGTAAATTCCAAGCATTCTTGCAATTGGAATGGTCACTGAAGTCACAACATCACCAACAATCCCAGTAACAAGTGGCCGAAAATGACAATGGTAATTCAGAATAGGAGATATTTGACCTGATAACATCCACAAAACTCCTTGGAGCCCTCGCTCTTCAGAATAGCAGGAGTCATAAATTTGATATCCTAATGTAATATTTGATGATTGGAGCAGATCGATGTTGATCTCATGTATAGCAAATATCATGCAGAGCACTTGTATATAGCGCTCAAGCGACAGTCTGAAAGTAAGTCAGCAAAGCAAATCTTTCAAATACTTTAAATGGAAAGCTGTAGAATCTACATTTAGCATTTTATTTCATAATGTAGGAATCAATACTACAGATTATAGCTATAATCTAAAAAGAGCATAATTTATATAAGGAACAGAATGTTATCACTGAACAGGAATAAGTTGTTCCTTCAAAAATTCCAATTAGATAAAATCCTCTCGTCCATAAAAAAAGTTTCCCCTAGTATCTACTTATGAAATGAATCCTAAGAAGTTAATTATATACCCAATTAACCCCCTGGGACATAAAGAATTTTATTTTGCAGAGGCAAACATTAAAGTGCAATATATGCTGAAATATTTAGGTATAATCTTTAACCTTACACAATCAGATATGTTCAATAACAATATAGTTAAAACCTGGTCCAATATAATAGGTAACATTAACAAATGGGAGAAGCTTAAACTGTCTACCTTATCAAAAGCTTCAATAGTCAAAATGAATATACTGTCTAAGATTTTATACCATTTGAATGCCACCTTCATGAAAATTCCAGCTACTTTCTTCAACAAGATGAAAGTTTGACTAGCAAAATTCATATGGTACCCAAAAAGTACAAGAATTAACTATAATAAACTAATACTATCAAAAGAAAAAGGAGGTCTTAGCCTTCCTGATTTTCAACTGTACTACAAAATTATTAATGCTAGTCACATCATGCAAATAGCAAGCCATGACCCAACAGGCAACGGATGGTATCCACTATGGATTAAATTATTTCACCAAAATATTACAACATCTAAAGTTAACTCAAAAGCGATTCCCTTCTTAAATCAAGATATCCTTTAGACAACAAAAATTCACCCAATCTTAATTAATAGCTGTGAAATTTTCAAGAAATTACTGATATCAATAAATCTTAGACACGATTACTCTGCTACAACCAATACATAACAAACCAGATATAAAACTAGCAAACTCCATAGTAAACCTAGATAAATACCCATTAATAAAAAATATATACAGTATGGGATTTCTACCAAATACAAAACCTCTCAGTGGATAATATAATAAACCTACTCAGAGCAAACAATAAAGTGATAATTAAACAAATCCTATACTTAGTATAATAACCAAAGATATCAATATAATTGAGCAAAATGTCAAATTAGCACAACAAATTCAAAAATTGGTCATAAATAAAAAAGAAAATGCTCTCAAATACATATAAATTTGTAGCAAAAATTAAATATTAAAATATAATACTTTTCTCAAAGTTTTGGGAAGGAAAATGTAATACCACAACAGACAATCAGAAGGAATCAGCTATTAGAAATACTATGACACTGACGCCATATAAAAAAGTAGTATACACCCAGATCATGATTTTTAATAATGCATGCCATACACCTGTACACCTAAGCAAATTCAATTCATCTAAGACACCTTACTATCCCTTCTGTCCTAATAAAGAGGAGGATACCCTATACATCTTCTGGAACTGTGAAACACTTTATAAACTCTGGTGCTCACTAAGATTATTCTTAGAAATCTCAGGCTATTCAAAATTCACTTTGTCACGGGAGACAGCAATACTGCATATATTCAAAAGCAAGAATAATAATTTCTTTACTCACTTAATAATAACACAATGCACCCTATTAAAATCTTACATAGCAAAGAACTGGATAGACAGATCAAGACTAACCTGGTCAGAATACAAAAGCGTGGCCAAAAAACATATATTGGCTAAGAAACTTTATACAAAAAGTCAGAAGAACCAAACATATTATGAGAATTACTGCAAAACACTAACTGATATATTATCATAAATTGCAAGACAAATGCTAATAAAACAAAGATAGTAAACACATCTCGTAGTTGGAAGTAGTAACAGCATTGTCTAAGGCGATAATTCTTTGTAAATATGTATATAAGGTTTAGTAGAGTCGACTGATTTCTTTGTATAGGTTGGTGTTATGCTTTTAAATATGCTCTCATTTGTCACTATAATGTACAAGTGAAATGTTATAATAATATTACCATGACTAACATATAACATAACCATTTCCTTGTGTTTATCCAATACTGTTGTTGTTGTTGTTTGTCTTTCGGCTTTTCCCAGTAAGGGGTCGCCACAGCGGAACTCCGGTCCGCTAATGATTGGCAGTAGATTTTTACGAAATGCTGAGGTGCCAGCTCAATGCCCAACCTTCAAAGAAGGCACGCCCATTTATGCACGCATGTCTTTCAAACGCTACCAAACCGCTGGGAGGACATGCAGACTCCACACAGAAGACACTCCCAAGCCCAGCCGAGAATCAAACGGGAGAACCTCTTGCTGTGAGGTAACAACGCTACCCAATACTATATTCCTAGCTATTTTTAATGTTATTTAGTAAAGTGTGTATTATCTATTGAATAACTTCCTCATGTTAAACATTCTGTAACATTCACCTGTACCACAGTTACATCCTGTTTATCTCTCTACTTGTATTTTATGTGAGACAATATTCATTAAGAAGTTATTTGAAAAAAAGAATTCCAATTAGAATTCCCATTAATGTATTCAGCGAGCAAGGTATGTTCTTATTTGATGCAATATTTTCTCACTAAGTGTGTAAGTTATGTTTTAGTGCTGTTATATATTCTTCTGACTGCATATAGCATAGAAAAACTGTGGGTATTTTGTTTCCATTAGTATACAGTCATATACAAAAGTATACATAATTTACTGTCAAAGAACAGTAGAATGGTCTGGTCATGTTTGTTAATATATACACTGTTACAGAGGGTAACCTATTATTCAACACTATTGCATCTTATGTGTTTTAATCTCTGTGGTCACCTTCCAAAAGTGTTGAGGACATTGCCTACACATCTACTGTTCCATGCAACAGAGTTGCTATAAAGGGATCTGAGTTACAATATTGACTAGCCATAATGTTTCTATTCATAACATCGAGCCTGTATGGATCTGAGTTACAATATTGACTAGCCATAATGTTTCTATTCATAACATCGAGCCTGTATTAGTGAAATTACACTAAATCAATGTGCTGTAAAATCAGAAGTTACAAACAATGCACAGTGCAAGTGGGGGATTCAGATGGTATATATAATTAACAGTAGTAGAAGGTGCATCTCCCCACAGTGATGGAGTGAATGGGACTTGCCCCCTTCAAAAACACATATTTTTCATGTTCTAACTTTCAGTTTTATGGCACTTCAACATTGTTTCATTAATATGACCTTAATGTTTTAAGTGTTAACATTCTGTCTAGTCAATTTTCTAACTTAGACCCTTATAAAGAGTTGGAAATACCCATTAGGAATTAAACAGTTCGGAATTCTTAGAAAATACTAATTTGAGCTACAGTTTACTCAAAATGTTAAGTCAGTACAAATTAAGTATTCAGATGCTACTTTAACCATCACTATCGAGAAGACATTATGTACTAAGATCTACAGAAAGCTCACATCAGCAAGGAATTTCCTCTATGATAAGAACTTTCATTCTGTACACTTGTTGAAATCCCTTTCCTTGTGAGCTAAAAGAGAAGTAGCATTTCTACATACAAGAGGATTAGTACATTCTTCAGATGTTTTTAAACAGCTTTTACAGTTATGATGACGTGACGTCCTCATACTGGGATGGATAGATATGATGCTGTGGGACAAGCAATTACTTGAAATGATAAGCCCAATTATTTCTGAAGGGATGGACCTGAAAATGATAATAATTGTAACATTTTTTAAATTTCCTTTAATATTTTATCAGCAAAAATTGGGTGTAGAGAAAAATGTTAGATCTTCAAACATATTTCCTTTATCAAGCTGGACGCTACCTCTTTTATTTCCTATGGTAAGGGTACAAGAGTTTCAAAGTCTTTTTGGCCCATAGTATATTTATAGGCATGAATAGATCTAGCTCTGCATTTGTATGTATTATTAAATAATTGCTGATGTGTGTGTCTTCGTGCTTTGCCATTTTTTCCAGCTTGGTTGAAATCTTATATGTTCTATGTTAGATGGACAAAATTCAGTGCTGTGAAAGCGCTTACACATTCATTAAACCATTTGCACTTTTCACGTTGGAGTTTGACTCTTCATTGTTCCTGCCATCTACTGGGCTTGTGTTCTACATTGTAAAACTAAGAGACAGTATAAGATTAGGCAACAGGAGAACATCAGGGACACAAAAAAGAAAACAGAAAGCTTGTGAAGCCCAAGGGTGCCAACTTTTTTGAAAAACATTCTAGTTCTGATAAAACCTGAATGGAGCTGTGCTTGAACAACCAAGCTGTGGCATCAGAGGAGGCAAATGTGTTTTATAAATGAAGTATTCTGATGTGAAAATATAGAAACAACAAGGAGCACAGTTTGGTATGGGTACTTGACTGAAATCATTTGTTTAGTGGTTCTTGCCTGATTGCCAGTCTGTAAAATCTACTGTTTTTCTTAATAGGTTGTATTATCCCTGGAAGCTTTTCCAATAAGAAGCTGGGAATTTTTATTATAGATTCATAGATCCATAGGTGTTTACTAGGCTAAGGACCACAATGGCCTTTTTAAGCCTAGCCATGTATCCCAAATCTCTGACAAGTTCTGGTACCCTTGAAAAGTGTAAGTGTGGGCCTGGGAGATGAACCATTTACAGGTCGCCTGTGTCCATTAGAGACATAGGTGCTAAACCAGGGATAAATTTCCGGTTTCCCATCCAATTGTCCAAATTGCACTTTAATTGAGATAGGGAAGAACTCTGCTTCACATGGATGGCGAGTTTCATATTTTAATAAAAAAGAGCTTTGATGTAATGTGATTTTTTTTTTATATAAGTTATAGCTGTTATTAAAAGCATTATTTCTTTATGTGTCAGTCATATGCAGTTTTTTCTCAATTCCATTGCTATTTATTATGTTTTGTAGGATATTCTTCCTCAGTGGTATGGTGCCACATGAATTTTACTATCATAGTCCTTGGCCACCTTGTGGGACACTGCCATTATTACATGTTGTGTCTTTTGGTTTTTCCCGGTTAGGGGTTGCCACAGTAGAACTCCGGTCCACTAATGATTGGTAGGTGATTTTTACATGTCGAGTTACCAGCCCTGATGCACAACCTTCAACGAAGGTACGTCCATTCACACATGTCTCCATGCAGAAGATGCTCTAGGTGAGAATCAAACTGGACAGCATCTTACTTTAAGGCGACAACGCTACCGCAGCACTATCCTTTATTACATGTTGTGCAGTAAAAAACAAACATTTCACTTAGATTTAGCCACACTATACTTTACAGACTGTGTATTCTAGTAATGACAGATGAAAGCTTCAATAAAAGTATTATTTATGATTTACTAAACTCAGCATTCGTTACATGATATTTATTGGTCTTGTACTGTGAGCAATTGAAGGCTAGGAAATAGATGTGTTAAGGCAGCTAAAGGAACACAGTCTTATGTTTGCATTTGAATAGTATACCCTACCAAGCATATATATACTTAACTTGCTTGTTTCTACCTACAATCACAGTACTGCTAGTTTTTGTATCATATATAGATATGATTGTGTCAGTGAAATGCATATGTGTTTTCACTTTGTACTTGTATCTGAGATTGAATCAATATTTGTATCTGTATGTTGTACATGTATTTTACAGTTATTTTTACACGCGGAGCTTTTCTCCCTAGGCCTCTGCTGAAAAATGACATTTTGTCCAGTCGGACTTTCCTTGTATACAAATGTAAAATAAAAATAAATAAAAAAAAATAGTTCTCTTATATATATGTACATGTATATGTATATGTATAAGTACCCATGTGTGTTTGTGTATATGTATGTATGTATGTGCATGTCAGTGTGCAAATGTGTGTTCACGAGTGTGTAAGCATGTCAGTGTGCATGTGTGTGTGTGTGTGTGTGCGTGCGTGCTTGCATGTATGTATATATATATATATATATATATATATATATATGTGTGTGTGCATGTCAGTGTGTATGTGTGTGATTGTGTGTGTATGTGTGTCTGTGTGTGTTTGCGTGTATGTATATATAAGCATGTCAGTGTGCGAGTGTATGTGTATTTGTATGTGTGTGTGTTTGTGAATATGTATGTATGTATGTATGTATGTATGTATGTATGTATGTCTGTATGTGCATTTTAGTGTGCATGTGTGTTGGATTGAACATTCTAAATCATCCCTAGGTGTAAGTATGTGCATGTGTGTGCGCCTTCTGTGGAAGACTGGGCTCTGGGCTGGCAACTTGACACCGTAAAACTCCACTGCCAATTGCTCTGCAGACCATTGTGCCACTGTGGCGCCCCCTAACCATGAAAAAGCTGAAAGGAGAAGTGTGTGTGTGTGCGTGTGTGTGTGTGCGTGTGTGTGCGTGCGTGTGTGTGCGTGCGTGTGTGTGTGTGTGTGTGTGTGTGTGTGTGTGTGGGTGTGTATTCATATATTTGCATATGTGTACATGTGTGTGTGTTTGTGTGTGAGTGCACGCGCGTGTTGGTCTTTTGCTCGCATACCTAGTTGTAAACCTTGTTAAAGACAAGATAACAGTCTTGCATTAGCATCATGGAATTTTTTAATGGCTGGATCCCTTGCAGTAATGAGTTCCTATTTGCTGCAATTCACTGAATTCACATTTCTCCTATGTTATAGCCTGTCTGCATGTCAACTAAATGACATGTTCTATTTTGCCAGAGAGAAAGGCAGTGGCAAGGGTTATTTAGATAAATTATAGTAAGTAGTGGATTTGTCTGATCATGGTTAGATATCCACTATACAAAATATTTGTAGAAATGTGCATGAGGTTAATAAGCTGTATGCATAAAATGTTATTTTTCTTAGAAACCAGAGATGAGATTAAAGCTTATTTTTCTGTGAACATTGATTGTGTGGAGGCCAACACAAAGCCAAAATCCATTTTGCCTGATTGCTACCTTTGAAGTAGCTAAATTGATTAAAACTTTATACTAAGACTTTTTTCAGTGACTGTTGTCTGCTGACAAGGTTCATGAAGCAGGTTCACAGCTGTATGATGACTTGCCATCTGAAATTGCTGATGCAGGAAACAATAGTAGTATAGCAAAATTCCCACCAGAGAATTGCTGACATTCAAAACATAGCTTAGAACTTGCTATATAGTCACAGTCTTAAAGGGCAATGAAATGTGCTCTAGTAAGAAAAATTATAAGTAAAGTTTTAATTGATTATGCAAAGAGGAACAAAAAAAGGCTGGTGATATTGGTATGTGTCTCACCATTTATGCAAAGTCTTGAGCAATTATTATCTATACAAGACTATTGTGTACTCCACAGAGATATTTAACAATGGATTTAGTATGTGTCATATATCAGGATCCTAGTTTCATAGGTTCAAGAGGTCAAATAAAGATAATGTGACTGGGTATAAAGCTTAAATAACCTTGAGAAGAATTTTATTATACAGCATTTGGGAATAAGGTTGCATTATTTGCTAAGAATAGTATGATAACTTTCCCCATGGTGCAGAGGATTAAAATCCTTAAGATTTCACAGAAGACCTGCATTTGACTAACAGCACAGGTGCCTGAGGGACCTATCAGGGGAGGGTGAGAATGAGTCTTCTGCACAGTCACACCCACAGTGGAGGAAAGGAGGCCCACAGTGGAGGAAAGGAGGCCATCCAGGTGTACTGCAATAGCAGCTTTAAGAGCATGATGAGCTCCACACTGCAAGTTGCATACTACTTTGTTGGAAGGTTGTGCATGCCCAGATGTGCACTTGCACCTCATGAAGGCAGCCATTGCAAAGTACACAAAGTTAATGCAGGGTGGTACAGCTTAGGACACACCCGCTGATAGCAATATGACACTGCATCTGTGTCTTCTCCACACCCTCTCCGGATGTGGGTCAGGTTGAACCCAGTGGAGGCTAAGGCAGGTCTGGTAGACCAGGAGAGAAGCTGGTATCAGCTGTTGGTTGGCTATAAGGAGATATAAAAAAAAAGAATGGCATGTTAAAAGAATGTGGCAATAAGGCCAAAACTGTTTGGTTGTATCTACCTTATAAAAGACTATTCCTTGCATGAACATAATTAGTACTAGAATCTAGTTGCATATAAATTGAAGCTTTAACAAGCAATGTAATCATTAAACACCCAAACTTTGGTAAATATAGTTCTATAAACACAATAATGAAATTACAAACTGCTGGGATATTTAAAAGAAATGTAATCACTTTTCCAATAAGGATGTGTTAAATATTCATAAAAATCTTTTTGTTTGAAATTTATATCAGGCTGACACATGATGATTTTGGAATGAGTACATGGCATCACTGAGTTGTGATTAAATGTTCTGTATGAACAATGCAGTATTTTTAGCAATTTAAGGGATTCAATAAATTCTACATGGTAACATTGAGTTTTAGATTCAGTAAGCATCGTTTAGAGGTGCGTACCACCACACTAACAACATAAACTACTAAACATAGTGTCATGCTAATTACAGCATAAGCAGTTAAATTGCATGCTAATCAACCAATCCAACATGGTGGATCTATTCAACAAGCTGTAAAGCAACTGTGTACACTCTGTGCTGTTTTTTCCTGTTAATTCCAAAACTTTGGGAATACAGCCATAGAAGGGAGTATAAGCAGAAAGAATGTTAGGGCCTACTGCTGCTTTAATTCATTTGTATGTGCAACAGGCCAAAGCCAATGCTGCTGCTGCTGACAATAGGCCTAGATCAAGAAGGAGAAGAGTTTTTAGGCCCTGTTTAACTTTTCCAAACTACATACTTGACTTGGAAATTGTGGAGCACTACAGGGTGGATGGGGACACAGTACAGAACTTTGCGATATTTGCAGTCTTCAACTCAGATTCTGGGACAGTTGAGGGGAACTCATCACAATGGAGACAAAGGTATGTGCAGCATTTAGAATCTTAGCTACAGATACCTTACAGAGACCAACAGGGGACATGCTGGGGGTGTCAAAGGCATCAGCATCCAGGATCCTCCATCAGTTCCTGAATGCAATGCTCCGACATGCCAGTGACTGCATACATTTTCCCTGTACTCCTGAGGAGAGGGCTAGAAATATGCAGGAGTTTTACCATGTAGTGCTGGGTGCATTAGACTATACACATATAGAAATTAAGGCACCAGCCAGGGAACAGAATAGGCTGTACATAAACAGAAAGGGTTACCACTCTATCAACTGCCATGTCATATTTAATGCCAAGACAATAATCTTGAATGTATGTGCTGGCAACCCAAAACAATCCAAAAAAATCTGGAATTCTATTACATCACTACTAAATCCAGGCACAAAGAGCAACCCAAATCCACATTCAGACAAACCATATCAAGAAACAGCCACTCTTTTTAATTCTCACTTCATCAACACTATAGCTCACATCACTGTTACCTTTCCCTAGGTCTATAGCAGGATACATCCCGCAGCGCCATCTAACCTATCCTCTTGCTCCTCTTCCACCTCAGCCTCTTACTCATCTCACAATTCCTCCACCCATCCCTTTTAAACCCAGTCCCAACCACCATAATAAAAAGATTACTTCTCAAGCTTAAACTTTTCTCCAACACTCCTGAAAACCTACCATCACAATTCCTAAAACTAGCAGCCAAAGCTATTGCCTACCCTATTGCCATACTTCTAAATAGATTCATCCAACGATCTTATGTCCCTAAGATCTGCAAAAAAGCATTTATTATGCCTCTTCATAAAGGTAGCAAAAATGTGATATCTCAAATTTCAGACCTATAGCCATTCTTTATTCTATCTCAAAAATCTCGGAAAAATGTATGTACAGTCAGATTCAAAACTTTCTACTTCACAATCAATGCACATCTCCCACACAGCACAGATTTAGGCCAGGTTATAGCACCACAACTGCCCTCATATCTATCATGGATACTATCAATACAGCCAGAGACTCTGGCCATATCATCTCATCCCTATTCCTAGACCTCTCAAAAGCTTCCACGCTGTCTCTCATCCCCTTCTACAAACCAAACTTTCCAAAATTTGCTCTTCCACCTCCTCAGTCAACTGGTTCTCAAGCTACCTAACTGATAGACAACAAGCTGTCAAACGGCAAAATTCCCTATCTCCATATATCAACGCCTGCACTGGAGTCCCCCAAGGCTCCATATTATGATCCCTCCTATTCAGCAGTTTCATCAATAATTTCCACTAGGAGGATTACTTATTCAGTATGCAGATGACTAAACTATTATTTGGTCCACCAGCTCCATTTCTGGTCTACAACAAATAACTCAACATGCCTTTACCACTACTGAGACCTGGATGTATAATAATCATCTATCACTCAACCCAAAGAAAGCCAAGCTCATGCTTTTCACCCCAAAAAGGTCAGCCCCTTAAACAAGCCGGATTCACTATGCTCTCTGAAAAACACAGTAATTGAGGTTGTTACCCACAAAAAACTATTAGGTGTAATTATAGATGAACACCTAAAATTTGATTTGCACATACATCATAGTATCAGCAAAACTCACCAAAAATCTCGGTATCCTCTAAGGCATAAAAACTTCCTTCACTCCTCCACAAAACAAGCTCTAGCTTCTACTTACTTATTACCATCTTTGGGGTATGGTGCACCCCTACTTACTAATCTCCAATCCTCCCTAAAAGCTAAACTTGACACTTGTTATAACAAAATCTCCAAATCTGCAACTAACACTAAACACTATATCCATCACTGTACTGCTCTTCATTCTCTCAACTGGCTTGAACGACATCACTACCTCTCCTACCTGCAACTAACAACTGCAGTACACAAACTAGCCTTCAAACCATCACACTGCTTTGCCCTTATTACATTATTCACTTTCTACCATCCTAAAAGGCCTCTGAGATAGAAGAATCAGAACTTTCTACTGGTAAATAAACCAAACCTGACAGCTGGCCAGCTTCTATATTCTTATCAGTCGCCAAATTATGGCATGCCCTACTGTTAACTATTAGAACCACTCAAAATCCTTGTTTTCAAAACCTAGCTACTTACCTTCTCTCTGGAAGTGCACATGCACCTAGTCTCCTCTCAAACCCTGACTATCTCTACCTTTGTTGACTCTGATTTTCAAAATGAACTATGTATTTTTGCTGTGTATTAGCCTATATCTACTACCAGAAATGTCTTTGCATAGCCTATCTTTTTACCTCTGTTGACTCCTTACATTTGTCAGTTTGTTAGTAATACAACCAACTGTTTAAACATGCTACCTTCATTGTATAATGAACTCTTTTCATATGTTAACTTGTAATTGTACTCACTCTATATGTATTTACTCCATGTATAGGTATCCATATGTGTATATGTTTTTTGTTATTTGTGGAGCTTTTCTCCCTGAACCTCCACTGAAAATGAACTCATATTGGCCCAGTGGACTACCCCGGAAAGCAAACATAATTAAATAAATAAATAAGCCCTGGCAATTACAATGACTCACATATGTGGCACACCTCCCAACTGTACCAGATGTTTGGTAAGGAGAATATCCCACAGGGCCATTTACTGGGGTATGCAGGCTATGCACTGGAAGTGTGGCTAATGACACCCATCAGAAATCCACACACACCCATGGAAGAATTGCATAATGAGGCACATGCTCAAACTAGAAATATCATAGAGCATGTGTTTGGGCTACTGAAGTCACTGTTCCCATGCCGAAATGCATCTGGGGCAGCCCTGCAGTACAATCCATGGACATGTACAGAAATATTCACAGTATGTTCCATGCCACAACATCATCAACTTGAACAAACTGCTCCAGCAAGATCTGTAAGTGGAAGGGTTGCACATCCTACCACCAATGCAAAGTCTCAACAGCCACAGGCAGATGAGGAGTCTGAGGGAGAACCACCAGCTGCTGTGGGTGGAGGCAGACATAGGCATGCTCATTATGTCCTTGCTTTGGCTAAGAGACAACACATAGGACACTCACTCACCACCTAAGGGCCGAAAACCTTCCTGCTATGCACGTACATATAGTAAAATTGGTGCCAGGCAACACTCACAACCACATTGTTCACCCCCAAGAAAACCACTCTCCTAACCAAGAATTAATTCATTATTGACTCTCAAATCAAAACAACTATGGAGGTCATTTCCCATACTAAACTACTAGGTGTAATCTTAGACAAAACCTGAAATTTGACCTGCATGTGTATAATAGTATCCAAAAAACCTCATCAAAAGCTAGGTATCCTCTAGAAACATAAACACTTCCTTAGCTGCACCACAAAAACCCTTGCCTTAACCTACCTTCTACCCTCTCTCATATATGGTGCTCCACTACTTACTAATATTCAGTCCTATCTGAAATCCAGGCTTAAGACCTGTTACAATAAAACCAGCCAAGTTTGCAACTAATGCCAAATACTCCTCCCATCACTTTTCCTCCTTACACTTACTGAACTGGCTCAAACTCCCAAAACACCTTACATACTTACAATTAACAGCAGCCCACAAAATTATCTTCCAACCCTCAGACCACCCAGCCCTTACTGTAGATCAAAGTGTGCATGTATCTTCAAGAGCTATTCCAGTCTATGGCCATGTGCATATAAATACAGAGCATGTTAGCAAGAGTGCCATTTTGTAGTGTGTAGCCGAGGTGTAAGCATGTATGTGTGTAGCAGTCAGTCAGTTAGCTAGTTTGTTTTAAGTTTAATGTTTCTATTCTCCATCCTGATATGTTTGTGTGTAATAAATAACTTACATGAACACTCAGCCTCATCATCTTATTTGAGTACACAAGATGAGCAACATGGTGTCAGAATGGGATCCAGTGTAAAACTTCTTCATGAACATGAGTTGAAATTGGAGGAATATACAGGAATGAATCATCTGAAGCTCAAATGACTCACAAATAGGTCAGAAAGATAAATCCACGTACTACAATTCATTCTTTTTTTCTCAACAAATATAAAACAAAGCATTCAAAACATTCAAAATGACTTTCTAATTAAATGAAATGTTTAAACTGAAGATATATTAATAAAAGTACTTGAAATGCTTATAAAAGTGCTTGAAATAAATTTTGAATCACATAAAATGTATAAAAATAGGCAAACAGTATTTTTTCACTATGCGCTTCTTTTTCATATTAGCTAAAGTTATTCAAAGTATCGGAAGTATACTAAGTGTTCGCCATTGTGTGCAGTATTACAGTACAGTTATTTCACAGAAAAGAGTTTATGGTGAAGCTGAATATTTTAAAAATACCTGGTGGCATTTTGTTGGTATTGAAGAAGGATTTTGCAGACCTACACCACGTGTATTTGATAATAATGTGGCTGAAAACTGCATAGTGTTTGAGCAAGACTACAATATTTTCATACAGGCTGCTTTTTCTGACAAAGACACATACAAAGGCATTTATTCTTCTTAATTTAGCTGGTTCAGAAGCCATTGAGAGGCAGCATTCATTTGTGTATGCCGCAGCTCTGTATGCAGGGGAGGGGGAGAACAACTATATTGTAGTACCGGCTGAAACCCTGGAAAACCCTGAGTGCTTGAAACATAAATTTAGAGAAATGTGTAACTCCCAAACAAATATTACAAACGAAAGGCATATATTTTACACAAGAGATCAAAAGGCTGATGAAACTTTTGCAGCATATAAAACTGATTTGAGAAACAAGGCAAAATGTGCAGATCTGGTGATTTAAGAGATGGGTTGATAAAAGACAGGCCTGTGTGTGCTATTAAAGATGATGCAGTGAGAAAGATTTTGCTTTGGTACAGTGATTTAACTTTGAATAAGGCCATAGAGAACTGTCAGATATATCAGCTTACAGAAAAGCACACAAATATGCTTACAAATGAGAAATCCATGCTTCCAGTGTCTTCCATTGCTAATGTTAATAGTATGCAGCATGAGATTAAATGATATAGGCCCAAGATCAAGGTCTCTTCAGCAAAGCCCAGAGCAGTTTCAGGAAAACCCAAGACACACTCAGTAATGTAGAGCGGTGGCTCAACAAAACCTGTGGCAAGCCTCAGTCAACTGTCGAAATTGAGCCGAAGCAAGAGAAGTGCTTAGGTTTTGGTCAGCAGTGCCGCACATGTAAAAAGTGGAATCATTTTAAAAGGTTCTGTACATCTAAATGGGCACACTCTTATTAAAAGAGAACAGTCAAAGGGGCAAATTGATCAACTAAAAAGCTATGACCCGACTTTTTATGCTGATGGTGTGTCTGTGCTAGGCGAAACAACTGATGCAGTAGATTTGTGGGCAAAGAATGAAGTATTTTGTACTGTTCAGACCTGTAGAGCTGAAGGTTAATACCGGTTCAAAGTGCAAAGCTATGTCAGCAGAAATGTTTGCTAAAGTAACTGATGGTGAGATGCTTGATCTGGCAAAGTGTGCAAAACTTGTTGCTTATGGAGGTGAAGAAAATCAAACCAAAGTATCAGTAGTGCTTTCATGTTACTCTGCTAGGAACAACTATGACTTGCAATTTTATGTAGTCAAAAGGCATGTGCAGTCATTATTAGGCCTCAGAGACATTTTGAAAATGAGACTGCTTTCATTTAGTGCAGAAGTCCATCATGTAAGCATGTGTAACAATGAAAATTTCACACAAACTATATTTTCTGACTATGCTAATCTTTTTTAAAGACAAATTAGACAAAATTCCAGTTGTGTATTCCATGAAGTTAGACCATGAAGTAAGCCCAGACATTAGACCAGTGCAGAAAGTTCCAGTAGTCATACAGGGTAGAGTCAAAGCTGAGCTAGACAGAATGGTACATTTATGAAGAATTTGTCCAGTAGAAGAATTAACTGAATGGGTATCTTCCATGGTGGTAGCTCCTAAGAAAAGCTCTGATGATATTAGAATATGTATTGATCTCAGACTTGAACAAAGCATTAAAACAACCTCATCATCCAATGCGTCTGCTCGAAGAAGTTGCTGCTCTTATGCCAAATGCCACTGTTTTTTCTGTCTTAGATGTGAAAAGTTCATTTTGACAAATTTTGCTTTCTCGAAAATCTTCATTGCTTAGTACTTTCAGTACACAATTTGGAAGGCACACATTTTTGAGAATGTCAATTATGATAAATTCGCAACTGAAGTCTTTCAACGTGCAATGGAACAAATTTCTTCTGGCTATCCATGTGCTGTTATAGTAGATGATATTCTTGTATGAGGCAATGGTGAAGTCGAACATGATAGAAACTTTTGGAAAGTTCTAGAACATGTTCATGAGGTGAATATTAAGTTAAATCCTAACAATTGCAAATTTAGGCTATGAGAAGTTACTTATGTAGGTCACTTGTTTACTAGTTCAGGCTCACCAGATCCTACCAAGCGATCTGCAGTTCTTGAGATGCCAACTCCAGACAATGTCACTTCCTTACAATGTTTTCTTGGCATAGTCAACTATTTGGGCAAGTTCAATCCAGATTTGAGTGCACTTTCAGCACCACTCAAAGAACTGACATGCAAAGATGTAATTTGTCCTGGTTGGAACAATACCAAAGAGCATTTGATGTCCTGAACTCAAAAATTGCCAGTTCACCCACCTTCAGATATTATGATGTTCACAAACCTGTAACTCTTTCTTGTGATGCCTCTAAGTTTGGTCTTGGTGCAGTCATTCTTCAATATGGTAAACCAGTAGCCTATGTATCTAGTACTCTAACCCAAACTGAGATGCAGTATGCTCAGACAGAGAAAGAGCTCTAGGCAATTGTGTTTGCATGTTCGAAGTTCCATGATTATATTTATGGCACACCTATTCAAATTGAGACTGACCACCAACCTTTAGTTACTATGTTGAAAAGGCCAATGCACACAGCTCCTGAGAGATTGCAACACATGATTTTGAAATTGCAAAAGTATAATTTTTACTTGGTTTATACAAAAGGCAATCTTCTTTATCCTGGTGATACTTTATCCAGATCGGCCAGAAAAAAAAAAAACACTGAACAGCATGAAAATGAGAAACTTGATTTTGAAGTAATGGAAGTGAGAAATTTTTCTCCATACATCCTGATGAATTTAGAAATAATAGCTTCAGATCCAGTTCTCTGGAAGCCCAACCACTTTATCAGTCAAGGATGGCCATCAAAACAATCTTGTTTACCTCTAGAAGTGTAGCAGTATTTTCCTAACAGAGACGATATTTTGAAGGAAGATAGTATCATCATGAAAGGTCCGAAAGTGATTGTTCCAAAATCCTTGCAACAAGAGTACATTAAAATCTTACATCATGGCCACCCATGAGAGGACAAGTATTTTGACCTTCCGTTTTCCAAGACATTGAGAGATAACTTTCAGCTTGTTCTATTTGTAATAGTACTAAGCCACATCAACAAAAAGAACCACTTCAGCCAAACCAGATTCCTGAACTACCTTGGTCAACAGTAGCTACAGACATCTTTGAGTGGAATGGTCTGCATTACTTGGTGTTAGTAGACTCTTGTTCAAATTGGTTTGAGACTGACCTACTTCCTAATCTCACATCCAGTACTGTCATTGCTAAGTTAAAGAAACAATTTTTCTCTACTTGGTAGTCTGCACAAAATTATTTCTAACAATGGTGCACAGTTTACCAGTCAGCAGTTTAAGAGATTTGCTCAAATGTGGGACTTTGCTCATATTATGAGTAGTCCTGAATACTCTCAATCAAATGGCTTTACAGAACATGCAGTACAAAGTGCAAAACAGCCGTTGGAAAAGTCTAAATGTGACAATATCGATGTTTTTCTAAATCTGTTTAATCTTAGAAACATCCATCATGATAATCAACTTGGTTCGCATGCCCAGAGGTTAATGTTGAGACAAACCAGAACTACACTACCAATCAGTATGCCAAAAACAGCAAAGCAGTAAAAGCTTAACTCCTAATGAAATGTTTGTCCCAAAACTCCTATTATGATAAAACCAGCAAACCTCTGAATCCATTGAAAGAAGCAGAGATAGTGAGGATGCAGACAACAAAAGGATTTTACCAAATTGGACTTGTGAAACATTTGTGTGAGCAACCGAGATCATACATCATTGAGTCACAAGGGATGGAATTCAGATGGAATCTGAAGCATTTACTCCTGGTGTCCAAGTCAATGTTATCACATCTTGCCTGTAATAAAGACTCTAATTCTCAGAGCGATTTGTCTGATGTTCCTTTTCCAGAGAACATGTCATTGCCTGTTCTTATCCTTGAAAGCATCCCTGAAAATGCTCAAGAAGAACATTCCCTAATTGCTGTCCCTGTTGCTCAACCAAGTTCTAATTATTACATTACATGGTCAGGTTGGATCTCAAGACCTAGTCTCATATACAACGCATCCTGGACATAATTGCTGTTATTTGTATATATCTGTATAATTTGCATACTCATATAATTGTTATTCTTTATTTGCATGACCAACTAGTCAAAGAGGAAGGATTTAGATCAGAGTGTGTATGTATCTTTAAGAGCTATTCCAGTCTATGGCACTTGCATATAAATACAGAGAACGTGCTAGCAAGAGTGCCATTTTATTTATAGTGAGCAGCTGAGGTGTAAGCTTGTATGTGTGTAGCAGTCACTTAGTTTGTTTTAAGTTTAATGTTTCTGTTCTCAAGCCTGATGTGTTTGTGTGTAATAAATGACTTAAATGAACATCCAGCCTCATCGTCTTATTCGTCTACACAAGATGAGCAACAATTACTTCTGTATTTACTCACTATCATCCAAATAGGCCTCTCAGATCTGAGAGCTAATTTCTCCTGAAATTAAAAAAAAACAAACTTTCCAGCTGGCTGCTGTTATACTCTTTCTCACTTGCTAGTGGAATGCCCTACCATTACCCATAAGGACTACTAAAAACCCTTCTTCTTTCAAAACATCTCGATGCCAACACCTCTCTACTCTATAAAACCTGTTTTCCGAGTTTATGATTACTATGGTCTATATTGATATGGCCTATATTGACTTACTCTCTTTCTAGCTAAAATCTTTTACCTATTTGCGTAACTACTCAAAGAAATGCCACCAGTGTTTACTATGTTGTAATATCAATTACACCCATATTGAATTGATTTGACTCACATGTAAATCTATGCTAGTATTTACTGCTACATTTCTATTGATGTTCTTGTGGAACTTATCTCCGCAAGCTGTTAATATACTTACTATGCTATTTGATGTTTCTGATATTAACATGATTACCTTTTGTGTATTCAGCTGCAACTCTTGGACTGTATGTGCTTGTTAATGTGGAGCTTTTCTCCCTGGGCCACCACTGAAAATGAGCTCATTTTGGCCCAGCGGACTATCCCAGTAAACAAATGCAAATAAATAAATACATACATTTACCTCCCCATGTATTGGCTGTGTACTGCTTGCATCAGGCAAAGTCATCCCTGAACTAAAACCATGTCAACTGCTGCATTTACAAGGTAAGTCATGAACCTGGAGTGTATTATAATAATTTGAATGAGTGGCCATATTCTTGCATTTCACTAATTAGTACTGTAAGCAAGTAAAAGGTGGGAGATTGTTACAGAAATGATCTTAACATGTGACAGCAGAGACTCATGTGACTTATATGTGTCCATTATTAAATACTAGGCCTCAGACATCAAAGATTCACACAGTTATACCTCACAAAAGTACTGATGACCACTGCATGCCCTCAGTCTAACACCTTACATGTGTAGTGGATAATCATTAAAGACAGAAGTTAGAAAGTAATGATACACATTGTAGTTTCTGACTTCACAACCCTCACAAGATCATTCACAATAAAGTTGGGACATTTTGATGCTATCAACTGCTTAATTTTCCAAGGCCAATATAACTCAAAAGGTACAATTACCAGTTCAACACCACAAATGCAGATATACTAAACACTAAGTTAGCTATGCATCCTGAGCATCAGACACAAAGCTTATGTATCCCTCAATCCAAAAGATAGAAAACAGGGATATGCACATTTATCAGCATTTGCACAGGGTGTTGTGTAGGGTGGCAGGAGGCCAAGACTAACAAAAAAGGTCAGTGAGTGTGTGTGAGTAAATAAGAGATGCAGGCAGACATCTGTATAAACCAAAAAATGGCCAGTGAGACAAAATGAGTTTCACGCTGCACAGCTGAACCATGTAACTGGTGTGTGTGTGTGTGTGTGTGTGTGTCTGTAGGGTTCCTCGGATAAAATTGGTGTGTAAGTAGTAGGCTCTGTGTGCTGGGATATGAACAGGTGTGAGCTGTGCATGGTAGAGGTGACAGTTCATTTTGTTGTTGCCCCTGACCACGAGAACTATGTCTACCAGGAGTTGCACTGGCATGTCCATGCCCATGGTCAGATGCACTCCTGCTACCTGAATGTCACTGATGTCTGCTGGATGAGCTCCTGCCACATCTTGGTGTGGACAGCACACTCATTAACAGAGCAATGGAAGTACCAGCCCTATTTAACTGTGAGTTGGTATAACCACACTGACTAACAGCAGACAATGTGGCTGACCTGCACCACGAGGATGCATTTCCTCTATGAGTAGATGTTCCATCACAGACAGCACTTGTTCCATGACAGATACCTCTCATTCCATCACAGACATCCCTCATTCCAATGTGTCATTCATTTGATCCATTGACTTAGGAACATGGTGGAAGCAGTCACACATGTCAGCATGTGCCACCTCTACAACCTTGAGCATTTGTCTGGAACACCTACAGGAACATACCAGTGCCTCCATGATGACCCTAAGTATACATTGAGTGGCATGGGAAGAGACTGCTTGACCAGGGGGAGGAGGAACAGCAGGCCTGCTCTGAGCACCCCATCAACCCTCCTATGTGGCACCTCGCCCACACTTTGGCTATGGCCAGACTCAACAGGCACTGAAGCAACCGCACTTCCCTGCTCAATGGCTTTGCCCTTCACCTGTCTAATATGTGAGGACTCACTGAAATGGGTAACCATTAGACTACTGGCTGTGGCTGATGAAATTGCAGGGGATGGCTGTATGTCAACCTCAATGTCAGATTCAACTTCTGTGCTCCCTGACTGTTCCTCAGTTTGGCTACCACCATCATCAGAGTCTGCTGATACATTTACATCAGGTGGCATAGGGCCCACACTTCTACTGTCATGATTACCTGTTATAAAAAGCAACAAACACAGGAAAAAAATAGTACCTACATTAGTATAGTCCAATATATGCTAACAAACTAACAGTGGTGCCAGTATTACAGATAGTACAGCAATGCACACAACAGATCTGATATCAAAAGCACACACTAAAATATTTCTTTAAATTGCTCAGCAGTACTGACATAAAAATATTTACCTTACCATCTGCAAGTGAGATTCTCCTCTGCAATCCAGGTGATCCTGGTAGAGTTAAGCAAAATGTAAGGACACCATCACCATAATTAACAGTAACTCAGGGAGTAATACTTTTACCCCTTTATATGTCCATTAACTATACTTTCAACAAGAACGTGGATGACAACTGCAACCTAAGCTAACTGTAGCAATCTTCAATACTCGCCAAAAAAGAATTAATGTAATACAGAAGTAATGTATTGATTTCAATTGTTTTGCTATACAACAGCACTTAACTGCTGAGATACCAAAACCTACCTGGAATATCTGACATCCAGGACATGCTGTACTGTACTTTCCTGGGAGCTGTCTGGATTGCTGATATTGACCAGGAACTCTTTGAGTGTTACTGGTGGCTGCATAGCAGGCCCTCCCCTGGTAACCATCTGGTCATGGCCCACTGCAGCTGTTCTCCTCCATGCAGATGTAATCAGTCAGTGGCTCTGTGGTGCACCTGCTTGTATGTCCTGCCATGGCCACCCACAGAATTCACATCATCAACAATCAGGCACCAAATGTGCATCCTGTGTGCCATATCTCTCCATTCCCTTTTCAGCAGAAAATCACGATGTTGCTAAAGGTGTCCACTATCACCTGATTCTCGGTATCAGTAAATGGGGGTCTCTGAGGATTGACATGCCTGAGTAGCATACTTCTAGGTGTCCTAAAAGGCAACACAAGGATAATACACATAAGTATCACATAACTACAACATAACTGTTCCCAGATAAAACAGAAAAGGTAGCCACTCAGCATTACCCACTAGAGAAACATAAAACAGTATAAAGATGTGAAATATGAACAACAGGCTGGATGCAAAACAAGGAGAGTAACGATAGCAGCATATTCTTGTCTGTGGTATAACAGCAACTCAGCTTTGCTTGCCCCCCCCCCCCAAAAAAGAATAGTTCATCCTTGTTTGTGCAGAACAGTCAACAGCTTTGCTCACCTCAAAAGAATAGGCAAATGACACATTTTGCTAAAAAATCTTTCAAATGCTAAAGGTGCTATCAAAAGAACTGTCCCTGAAACATTTGTACAAATTTATCACAGAGCATTCCATGTTCATGTATTGGCAATTTTACCTACCTGTAAAATGGCTTGACAAACATGTCCATGCCATCATTATACATCTAAGGACTGCATACAGATAAAAGTATAAAAGCCTTTGCTTTAGATTCTTTTTAAATACACTGCAGCATATGTAGCATGTAGCTGAGAAAATGCAAGCACACCTTCTGAAGTTAGGTACTCATCTGTACAGATATATCCTAAAGAAATAGAGTATGTGCAGTCTTCTCAACATAAACACGTCTTCTCATCATCAGTTTGCCTAGCTACATGGTTGCCTTTTTATATGGTGTACATTCAGGGCTGTTAGCATGATGAATATGCAAATGATGTGTGAACTTTTTAGAATTGTTGAATCCCAAATACTTAGATCCATGTAGGAGATATAAACATAGTGCAGACACTCCCTCAGTGTTTGTTTTTAATGGATTGCAGCTGTGAATGATTACAGTTTGGGAGAAGAAAAACAAAACAGTAATGCAGGCTGCCTTATTTCTACTGGGTGTGTCAGGCTAGACTTATAAAGTGTTAGATTTAAGGTTGAAAATGTAAGTAAGCAGCTCACAATTCACAGGTTGTGTTCCTTAACACCCAACCTGCCCTTCATTTGTTGGCAACTACACATGATATTATTTCTAGTTAATATCCTCACACACATTTAGGCCAATGACATAGAATGGCTTACACACTGCATGTCTCAGATTAATGGTCAGATAACTGAAGAATTTATTTATTTTATTTTACATTTGCTGACTGGGTATATGCCAATTTTTAGCAGAGGCCCGGGGAGAAAAGCTCCATATATTCAGACATATGAGATTTACATAATATAAGAGTGCAATCTATCATATCAGATGAAAAAAGAAACAGTATAATTATAGTAAAGACACGTTCAACAGGAGAAATGACCTATATATATCAGAGTATAATATCACAAGGAAGGCTCCATATATTCAGACAAGCAAAATTTCACATAATATAAGAGTATATTCTAGCATTTCAGAGGGAAAAAATAGCGTATTTATAGCAAAGACAGTCTGACAGGTAATAACATATGTCAGAGTATAATAATATAAGGTGCAAGACATTTGCCTAGTAGTATTAATTTCTCACACAGAGAAAAGAGTAAACATTGTATTGCAATCATCTGCTAGTTAAAGGACCACTATGGGTAAATGATGAAAAAACATATATTTTTTTATCTAGTCATGATTTTCTGCACCTCCCAAAGCTGCTTTAATCCAAAAAAGTATTCATTCTTAATTTTATTTTTTTTGTTCTCCTGTCTGCCCTCATCGGGGCAGACATACCATTGAGACTATTTTCCCCTTGATAGGCTAAATCTGTCCCAAAATGCAGTCTGACAGCTCTGATTGTGAGAACAATTAGCCCTACCTTTTCTTGTCAGATCAGGCTTCCATTCAATTTGAATGGAAAACCTGAAAAATAGTCCCATGTTTAACAGTCAGTAGATCAAGTGCCATTGACTGTCCTGCACTGAGTTTTACAAATGTTGTTCCTACTGATGCCCTACACATTTTCTGAAAGAAGCTTGGAAAAGTGTCACCTATTTACAGAGATAAAAAATACTTTTTGCAAAGAGCAATTTTGTTACTGTCAGTTCCAGACCAAGTTACTCCTCCCATCTCCACTCCTTCTATGAGCCAGAGTCTCAGATTTCCAGCTAGGCTAGGTTCAGCTAATTAGCAACTCTGCATGACAATAGACATCAAACAAATGTCAATCTGGTGTGCCACTAAAATTTCCCTAATGACTATTTCCTCCTTACTGTTGACTTAAATATCCAGGCTAAGTGGGAGAAGAAAAAACACTAATCTGAATTCAACTTTTTGTCTACTATATCAATTTTCTCAAATGGACACAGTGGAATATCTGTTTTGGAGTGTGTGTAGTGCTTACTGGCTGGCCACATACTTATTTTTGCATAGTTACTGTAATATAACATAACATTAACTATACTGCCAAACTTTACCTCACAACTGAATATTTTTTTTCTTAACAATAGCCTTCCTAGGCTCTTATGTCAGCCACTACTTTTTGTTACAATTGCTTTACACAGCCTTTTTTTTTTTTTTTTTTTTTGTTCAGGCATATCTCTTATTCTTTCAGCAAAAAACTCAACTCGCTGAGAAAGCTTCAACGTTATAAAGCTTTTCTAAGTAGCAGTACTACTCCTTTGGTTCAGATCATACAGAGTGTATGAAGTGACATCCACTGCATGATAATTATTCATACATTGCAAGAATTTTCATTGTTTGTTCAAGACAATCCAAAACCTGATTCAAGAATCAATTTTGATTCCACCATGTCAGAAGAAAGGTGTAATGCCAAATTAGGTACACTTGTGAGGAATGCTGGTTTGACACAATACACTGTTCATAGGTTCATAGGGAGGTACTAGACTATTGGCCCTAGGGCCTATATAACCCTAGCCAAGAAGGTACCCTGGCTTTTCCCATCCAAGAAAATTATTTTCCTGTGCCACTGTCGAGCAGACCCACAGAAGTTATCCCCATGGTGAATTTCCTATTTCCCATCAATCAAGATTTTTCTAATGAGGAGCTTTGTTTGATATAGATAGGTAGTTTGTTATAGAGTATGGGAAGTCTCTAGGACAGGAATCTATCCCTCTAGCATTTTATGTTTATTATGGTGACAAGGTTTAGGGCCTTAGAGTGTGTAGCTTGGAGGGATTGGGATTTCTTTAAGTGGAGCATGTCCAACAGCTCTGGGTTTGACATAGCTTTGTATGTTAGGCAGAGATCACCTCTGAGTAGACGATATGCGGCGGAGTAAAGCTGGAGATTTTTGAGATGGTCTGCATAGGGCATCTGTTTTAGGCCAGTAATCCTCTTTGTGAGGTATTTCTGTGGTCTTTCCAGTTGCTGTAGATGCCTTGTGAGGTACATACCAAAAGGGGCATTGTACTGTATAATGGGTCTGAGTGACGAGTAGAGGGGAACAATGACCTCTTTTTTCTTGGATGAGAAATCTTTTGTGATGAGGTGTGCCATGTAGAAGGATTTCCTGACTACTGTGGTGATGTGATTATCAAAGGAGAGACTACTGTCCACCTGTGTCTCGAGGTCTCTTATCACACTTTCGGTGTTATGTTTACTACTGCCTATGTGGTGGTTCATGGGTTCAGAGTTTTTACCAAAGGAGATGACAATGCACTTTTTGGCATTGAGCTTGAGGCCATGGCTTTGACACCAGGCATCTGTCTCGGTGATGCCCTTTTGTAGGATGTCCACATCGGTAGGAGATTCGCTTATTGCTCCTAGTTTGCAGTCATCTGCAAACTTTGTTAGCCAAAGACCTTCTGTGTTAGCCTGTACTTCAGAGAAGTAGATACTAAACAGGAGAGGACCCAGGACTGAACCCTGTGGTACTTCACTTGTCACTGGTCTGAAGTCGGATTTGGAGACTGCTACTTTCACAATGTAGGTTCTGTCAGTGAGCCAGTTGGCAACCCATCTTGTGACATAGGTATTTATACCTAGTTTAATGAGTTTATCTATAATTCCAGAGTGGGGGAGGGTGTTGAAAGCCTTGGCAAGATCTAGATAGGCTGTGTGAACCACGTTACTCTCGTCTACGGCTTTGGTGACTGCTTAAAAGAAATATATCAGGTTTAGGAGACATGATCTGCCTTTTGCAAAACCCGAACTGGGTGGGGTCCAGAGTTTGGAGATTACCAATGTCTTTGTTTATAAGCTCCATGATGATTCATTCCATGGCATTGCAGACCAGGCTTGTCAGGCTAATGGGGCAGAAGTTCCCGGGGTCCATTGTTGTTACCCCCTTAGTAGAGTGGGATAACTGTTGCTATGCACCATTCAATAGGCACAAAGCCTGAGGTGAGGCTATGATTGAACATGGTACATAGGTGGGGTGCCAGTTCACTCAGTAGTTCATGTAGAATGCAGCCTGGGATTTTGACAGGTCCCATGGATGCTGTGTTCTTGGCTTTGGAGAGTGTGGTTTCTACCTGTGTGGCCATGATTACCGGAATTTGGCAATCTTTTGGTATTGAGATGTGCCCTTTAGGGGTTGAGAGGGGGGTGAAGTTGGCACTAAATCAATCTGCCAGCATATTAGCAATATCCTTGGGATCAGTATATTTAATGCCATTTTGTTGTAGCTCAGAGCAGATCTGAGCATTGCCATTTAGATTCTTGACATAAGTATAGAAGGCCTTGTGGTTTTATTTGGAATCTTTAGCAATTTTATTTTTGTAACTAGCTTAGGTGGATTTTATAAGGGATCTCAGCTTCTTACTGAGGCTGGTAAGGGAGATTTTTTCATCCTGGGATTTTCCTCTTTTCTGCAACAGTTTTTTACTTTTGTTGTATAGTTTGTTTATGGCAGGGGACCACCAGATTGGCTTTCTTTTTTTGGAGGAGAGCCTCTTGGTTCTATTTGGGATGGCACAATTCATGCATGAGTGGATGTGTTCGTACAATGCCTTAGTGTAGGATTCAGCAGTCAAACTTTCAGATCCCGTCTGCATGGGTGTCATGAAGTTTGTCACTTATGATTGAGGAGTATGAAGTTGGCTTGGAGTAGTTTTTTACGGAGGTTTTCTTTACTGGGTGGTAGGTGGTGGGATGTGGATGTCAAGGGTGATTTGCTTATGGTCATGCCTGACCAATGTGGGGGTGACCATTGGTGTAGAGCATCTATCTCCCATGTTGGTAATGACCAGGTGTAGGATATTGGAGCCCCTGGTGGGACAATGGATTAGCTGATCAAGGGCGATGAAATTTATGAATTCCAGGAACCGTTGGGAAAAGGTGTTGGTACCCAAGCAGTTTTCCCAGTTAATGGCAGGGTAGTTGAAATCAGCCAATATTAGGGAGTTTGGTTGTGTATCTTAATATTTTCCAGTATGTTTAGAAAGGTGTAATGAGAATCTTGGGGCATGGTGCAATCTGTAGCAAGCTACAGTTTGAATTTCAGTCTTACCTAGTGTTAGTTGCACCTGGAGAATTTAAGATGCATTGTGTTGGGCAACTAGCCTCGAGGTGTGAATATTGTTGGTGAATATGGACACTCCTCCACCTTTAGAGTTTCGGTCTTGGTTTGGTGGCCAAAAAGTTTGGTAAGAGTTGTAGCCTGGTATTGCAGGGGTGCTCTCTGGAGCATTGAACCAGGTCTCAGTTACTGCACAGATATCGATGTTCTCCATTTTGAGGAGTGCCTCAAGAGAGTGCATTTTGAGGGTTACACTTCTAGTATTGAGTAGCATTACCTTCAGATTTTGCATGCTTGTATCTGTTATGTTGGGGGTTTTGTCATTTGAACCTTGTCTAAAAAAGGCACTACAGAGGTGGCAAGAGCTTAAGCCAGTAACCTGAATCCCAGGGGTGTCAGGTGCACACCATCTGTGGCAAAGCATCGTGGTCTGTTGATCATGTGCTCCCAGGCAGACACATACTGCATCCCCTTTGAATGACACCAGATGCTTAGCCAATTGTTGAAGTCAATCATTTTGGCCTTATACTGTGGTATCATTCTGGGTGAAGGCAGGATGCTACTCAGGGCTAGGGTCAT
This sequence comes from Protopterus annectens, assembly GCF_019279795.1. Lineage (NCBI taxonomy): Eukaryota > Metazoa > Chordata > Ceratodontiformes > Protopteridae > Protopterus > Protopterus annectens. The sequence continues at coordinate 1,777,671,291 of NC_056732.1, forward strand.
ACCTGCCTAGGCCACATGATCCAAGAGGTCTTCCATGTCTCTCACCATGTAGTCCAGGGAGATATGTCTCAAGTCTTTCACTCCAACATGGAGAATGACAGTCGTATTTGTACATGTTGTGGAGGGGCTTGAGTGCTTGCATTTATGTGGCAGATCCTGGCACCTGACAGGCAGCTGACTGTAATTTTCTCCTTGTTCAGCCTGATGAGTGGGACATCAGTGTGCCTGACTATAGAGTCACCTGTGACTAAAGTGTTGGGTACATTTTCTTGCCTTAGGAGCTGTTGTTGGGTGGCACACTGGTGTTGTGAGCTATGTGTCACTTTGGTTGTGACTGGTGACCATTATATATACAAGTATTCACAGGTACACAAATAAAACATTTATCGAAGTGACCCTTCCCTTAATATATGCAAGGAAGTACAAACATAAAAGTGCGACATTTACTCACATGAACCCCTACCATTAATATGCCACAGTATGGAGAATAAACAAAAAAAAAACAGTTTATGACAAGGCAATGCCTTCTGTAATATGTCAAAGTAAGCACAAATGCTAACATGAAACATATTGACAAGTGATCCTTCACAGTTATGCCCAAGTACCTGTAAACACAGTAATGACACATTAACCAAGAGTCCCCTTCCTGAGTATGTTGAGCCTACACAAGCACAATTGTGAAATGTTTAGCATAAGGAGCTTTACATTATTTGGGCATTTATGCTATAACAGTGAATTGAATCATTATTCCAAATCACCCCATGAGTAATATGTCAATGTATGCAGAAGCACTAAAAAAGAAAACTATTACTCAAGCAATCAGTTCAGAAATATGTGTCACCATGTGCTACTCTCTAAATGAATCTATTTCCCAGGGGACACCTACAGTAACTAGCCGAGTATGCAGTGGCACAAAGCAAACCTTTACCTAAGGTGCCCTCTTTATTAATATGCCTTAGTGTTCCAAAAAACAAGCATAAAACATAAGTCCCAGTAAGCTTTATATGCCAGAGTAGTGAAATTAAACAGTTCGCCAAGCGAGCACAACAGTAATATGTCCAGTCCTTGCACAATTACTGAAAATGGAACCCTACATATGCACTAATATGGAAGTCTGAGCATATGTTAAACACAGCAACAGCCACCTCACAGCAAGAGGTTCTCTGATTCGATCTTCAGCTGGGGTGCCTTCAGTGCACAGTAAGCATGTCCTCCCTGTGGTCGTGTGATTTTTCTATGGGTGCTGCGGTTTCCTCCAACATCCCAAAGACATGCTGTAGGTGTTTTGGTCACTTTAAATTGGCCCTAAGTGTGAGTGTGTGTGTATGTGTGCCTTCTGTGGAAGGTTGGGTGCCAGGCTTGCAACTCGGCACTGTTAAACTCCACTGCCAGTCATAAGCAGACAAGTGATCCACTGGGGCGACCCCTAACTGGGAAAAGACGAAAGAAGAACAATTCTTATACAACATTTTGTAAATTGTAAACCATATCAGATATGGCTATTAGGAGAGCAATATGCATGTTATATTCAGTGTGTTGTTAAAAGGTACTTATCTCTCACTTCATTTTGCATTTCTGCCCATGTTTTCTCCAAAAAAATTGATTGTCTATTACCATGGCTGGGATCAACCCCATTCCTAACTCATTGTTTGATTAAAGTTCTTGAAAATAATAAATGTTTCAGTCTTTGATCTCAGCCAGAAGTGCTCTTTGTTCAGCCACATTGTGCCCAGTAATGACTCCTGCAATTTGTACATATAGCACTGTGCGTATCAGGGAATGATGTAGAATGTAACTATAACTTCAGGTATTTGGGAACTGGCCAAGAAAATAGATATGTTTTAAACTCCTTTCCACCTTTATGTAGGAAACAGGAAAATGTGAATGCAAAGCATTTACCAATAAATAATATTTATTCATTCATCAGGTTTTCTAACATGGAAAAAAACAGTGGACTGAGAAAAAAAATGCTGACTCCAGTAGACCTTGCAATGTTTACAGACTGACAAAGAGCAAGTTTTAGAAAATTCCTAGAAATTAGGTTGTCCACTACAACACTTTTTATGCCATTCTATATGTCCAGTATTACTCGGTGCTTGTAAGTATGCCATCTCCTGAAAAATATAAAAATTTGAAACATTTTCATGTGTGCTGAGTTTCCACCTAATATGCATATCCAGAAAGAGGCCAATAGTACAAGGAATATTGAATAAGTACAATTATATTTTATGTTGATTTAGGTAATTTATTTAACTAATTATTCATCAATGCAGTCAGGCATGATAGCTTAAGCATAAGTTATAAGGAATGTAATTAGTGAGGCTGCCTGTGTTGAAACATGAAAATAAACTGAGAGAAAATAAAATCTATTTGTAAATATACATTTATTAAATTCTTAATTAATCGTTTAGGTACTTAATGAAGTTATCCATTCAGTTACTGATTTCATTACTTGAAGAAAAAGTGATGTCTACCCTTGGTAGAAGGTTTGGGCAGTGAATTTAGCTGTTATAGGCACGTTATAAAGCATATGCACCTAATGGACTGTGCTTTGAAATATGCAAGTACATCTCAATCATTCACAGGTTCATAGGTTTTTACTAGGCTTGTGACCACAAGGGCCTTATTAAGCCAAGCCTAGCCATGCATCACAAATCCCTGACAAGTTCAGATAGCCTTGATAAATGTAAGCCGTGGCTTGGGCGATGAAATAGTTGCATGCAGTGGCCTGGCAGATAAACCCTTTATAGTTTGTCTGAGTCAATTAGAGACAGGGGTGCCAACCCAGGGATGAATTTCCTGTACAACATGCATCTGTTTCACATGGATAGGGATACTGTTGCAGAGACAGGGTAGTCTCTGGTTAACAGACCTGTCTCACCAGCAGGTCCTATTTATATCCCAGGTAAGGGTTAAGTCCTTAAAACTGGCAATTTGTGTGCAGATTCTGCTGTGGCTATGCAAGACGTCCAGAGTAGAGTACGGCAATGGCCTGTATGCCAGGCATAGATCTCCCTTCAATAGTCTGTAGGAGACAAAATACAGGGACAGGGCCTTGAGGCAGTCAGCATAGGACATTTCACTTAAGCTCTGTATTCTTGTAGTGTGAAAACTATGTGTAGTTCCAAATTTTTGGATATAGCTGTTAAGGTACATACCAAAGGGGGCCACTGAACTCCTGATTTTCCACACATCGTAACTGTACTGCAGCATATAACAATGATATGTGCAACATATCCGCAAGACTCATTCCATGCATATCGCACATTTCGATTACATATAACACATGTGGGTAAGGAGAACAAGACACAAAACTAATATGCTTACTGATTTTAAGAAGAAGATATTACTTTTATGAAATGATAAAACCACAGTGCAAAAATAAGAGCACAGCCATCATGCAACAGCTTTTCAAAGGCAATAACACTTTAGCCAAACAACTTCTTCGGGAGACTCATTCCCTTGGGCTTGTATATTCTCCATATGTAGCATTTTAAACACAAATATTAAAAAAAGTAATTTACGAAAGCCATCTCAAACCAAAACTTAAAGTCTACCAAACACACTACAAAACTCTTTTAATCACCACCAACCGAACAGATGCCCTAAGTGGAATGTAGTATGGAAATATGTCTTCAGGCAAACAGTTTGTCATTTTATCTTTGACAGATCAAATCCAAATATTAGATAACAAAAGTAATGCACTGTTACATGCAATGATGTGCATCGCCTTTCAAATATAGTCACATTCAAATGACCAGAAAATATTGCACCAAATACAGTCACATTCAAATTACCAGAAAATATTGCATTCATCAGAATAAAGGTTTTGGGACATTAAAATGTAGGAAGCTATGGTCCACATATAAATGCATTGCATTTGGTATACACGTTCAGCACGTGGTAGACAATGGTTACTTTCAACATTAAAATAACCTGCAGAAGACTCTATACACTGTAATAATACGCACGCTGCATGCAATACTAACCTATTACAACACAGCAGAACAAGGCAATTGATGCTTAAAGCTTGAATATATCTATCACACACAACAGCATTAAAGCACACTAGAACTACACTAAAAACGCTATTCACAAATCATGCGGAATTGAATCTGGGAGTTACAAAAGTAATGGATTTCCAGTAGGCTGTAATTATGTACTGAAACACTCTTGGGCAAAACAGCATCCTTAGGTGATGCACAGCTAAAATAATTCTGATAAAAACAACAGATAAAAACATACATCTGTTTTTATTTTTCAAATGGTTGAAAGACAGCAAACATTAACTGAAATTTGGTATCAATATGGAGAGTCATTTCATAGCTTCATAGGTAAATTCTAGGTTATTACTCTGCTGAGTATTACATGCCTAGCCAACAAACAGAGGTCATGATTAAACTCTGTACCTTGTATGGTTGAAATAAAGACCTTTACTATTGTGCCAGTCTCTACCCTATGCCAACTGTTCCTCAAGAGTATGTAATATATTAAACTATAAATTATTTTTCTAAGCTTAACTTACAATAAAAAAGAGAAACTTTTTTTTATCTTTTGAAATGCATTACAAAACAAAATGTACGACAAAACAGTTTAACCGATAACACACTGCTGCTCTACAATTATTACGCTGCATATCCAAAGTAAATGTATTCTGCATAATTACTCTCTCTAGATATTTATACAGATAAACACACTTTCAGGATGAGAAAAAGTAAATGACTTTATTAAAAAAATAATTGTTCACTTCGAAAACCTGTTTTAACTGAACCCTCAAGTTAAAATTAAAATCTGCCTTTGTCCACTTTAATTTCATGGCAAAGAAATGTACAATAATAAATAAATGAATATGTAAACAGAATTACAATCCAGCAAACAGGAAAAAAAATGCAGATATGCAGCCCAGACTGCAAGTGGTCTCCAAAATTACAGACGAGAATAAAGCAGCGTGCAGAAATCACAAGTACAGGAGCAAAAGCATTCATGTAACTGATTCTAATGCCATCAACTTTTCTGATTTCTTTAAAAAACTGTAGTGCAGCTATTTTATACCTTACTGCCACTTAACATCCAGAGTTACACATTATGCCTGTCTTCAGTATTGAATACAGAAAACAAGTCGCTCATTATTCCCCATTTGACATTTAATTGTAAATACTCACAAGGTAAAAGAAAGCAGGATGATCCTGGAGCTCTCTGAGATTTATTTTATTTTTTTTTTGCTATTTCACCACAAAATGGCAGCTCTTAGAGTAGATTTTGAATATGTCTGAAGTCCTTAGAAACAGAACGATCCACTACAGAAATAAAGACATGCAGCAACAGATTTATAAGAAAGAAGTTCCTGCCTGTGTCTAAGGCTTGTTTTATTCACTAAGAAGGGTGCGATTGAATGCAAATGAAGGGAAGTCATGAACAATTAGTGAGTGGGGGTGTACTGGGTAAAAAAATGAAGAGTGAGTGTGTAGACGTAGATTCAGCAGAAAAGTTCTCTCTTTCTGATGGGCGACTTGTTGTTGAAACCGCCAGGCGCGAGAGCAGGTTAGACTTTAAAATGGATTGCAGTACCGATAAACGATCAGCAGTAACATCAAAAACAGTTGAAAAAAAATGTTTATAGAGATCGAATGGCATTTTAAAGTGACGGGATGATTTTCAAGGGGGAGAAATAATGTTCAAATACAGAAATGATAGGCAGTTTCCCATAGTTGTCCTTTAAAGGATATGAAATAGTAATGAAATACTGATAACTTGTTGACAGCTAATAGTAGAGCTGGCAGCTAATTAGTGGCACAGGAGAAATGGGGGGTTAGTTGGGGTATGGACAAGGACATAGCCAGTGAGATTTTAGGTGTGCTTTAACAGCATTCTTGAAGAGACTGCTGGAAGGGAGGGTAGTTATGACAGTGGGAAGCGAGTTCCAGATTTTGGATATGGAGTAGGAGAATAGCGCTTCCCCTGCAGAGTTGTTGGGTTTGGTGACTTGGAGTAGATTTTTGTTGCAAGAGTGAAGGGGTCTGGAGGATTGGTAGGGTTGGAGAAGTGTATGAAGTGAGGGAATTTTAAGAGGGTGGTTTACAAGTTTATGAGCAAAGGTAAGTTGGGTTAGGTGTAGGAGTTGAGGGAGCTCAAGCCAGTCTAGGTTTCTAAGGGAGACACAGTGGTGACTGCAGTGGGAGTCCCCTGATGCAAATTTTGCAATTTTATTGTAGCAAGCTTCGAGTTTCTTTAGGTCTGATTGTCGAAGATTTGTGAGTATGGGTGATGCATAGAGTAGGGTTGAGATTAGTTGGGAAGTTGTGGTAGAGATTCTGGTTGGTTTGGTTAGGTATTGTTGGTTTCTATGCAAGGCACCCAGTTTTTTGTGGACTTTTTTATTGTGAGTGATATGTGAGTGTGAAATTTGAGTTTGTTGTCAATCTGTACACTGAGTAGCTTAGTGTGGGCTGTTGATGAGATGGAAGTGTCTTTGGCAAGTATGTTGAAATGGGGGATGTTTGGGGTAGATTGTGAGGGTTGAAAGATGAGGAGAGTTTTGTCTTATTTGGGTTGAGGAGGAGTTGAGCATTTAATAGCCAACTTTCTACAGAAGAGAAAGATGCTTGAGTGATCTGTTGTAGTTCTGTTAGAGTTGGAGATGAGCAGATGAGAGTGGAGTCATCTGCATACTATATGAGGGAGGTATGTTTGCTGGCAGTGTGCAGGCCATTGATAAAACTGGAGAAAAGCAAGGGCCCAAGGATGGAGCCTTGGGGAACCCCAGGAGTAACAGGGAGGTGAGGGGACAGATCATTGTGCCAGACAACTGACTGCTGGTGGCTGTGTAGATAGCTGTGGAACCAACTGATGGCAGGTATGGAAAAGGAGAGGTTGGAGAGTGCAGAGAGTAAAAGATCATGTGATACAATATCAAAAGCCTTCAACAGGTCAAGAAATACAGTAGAGGAGAAAAGGCCATTGTTGTTATGTTGGAGAATGGTGTTAGTGAAGGAGAGTAGAGCAGTTGTGGTGCTATGGTGTGGTCTGAAACCATGCTGTGTGCAGGAGAGGAGATTATTGTCTTGGAGATAATTGGAGATCTGTGAGTTGATACATATTTCGAGTATCTTGGAGAGAGGCGAGAGGATGGCAATGGGGAGATAGTTGGAGATGTCAGTTGAGGGGCCACCTCTGTGTAGTTGTTGATGTGGGATATTTTCCATAAGGTTGCCACATAGGACTCAGATATGGAGCAGTTGATTAATATGGAGATGGGATAAGCTAAAACATCAGCTGCTATTTTTAGGTATTCTGTGGACAGGTTGTCAGCTGCTAGTCTTGTGGGTTTAAGTTTTGTCATTAGTTTTTTTATGTTGGAGGTGGGTACTGTGGAAAGGAAGAAGGGAGAGAGGGGTGGAGTTGGTTTGGGTGTGGGGGGTGTTGATGTAAGAAAGTGTTTTTTAGTTAGAGATAGAACGGTCTCTGTAAAATGTTTGTTGAAAGAGTCAGCTATGCAACAGGTGGAGAGAGGGGTGGTTGGTTGGGGCGTGTTTACCTTCCCCGGGCAGAGGATAGAGTTAATTGTGGACCAGAATTGCTTTGGGTTGTTTTGGGAGGAGTTTAGGATGTCTGATAGAAAAGGGCTTTGTCTACTTTTACTTGCTTTTTGACTTTGTTACGTAGTTCAAGGAATAGTTGCTTATCTGAGTGGTTTTTGGTTATGCACCATTGTTCCCATATTTTATCCCTGGATTTCATAAGGTGTTTGGTGTTTTTTATAGCTTGAATTTTGGTGCATTTTTTTGGGGGGGGCATGGGAATTTAGGATGTTGAGGAAAGTGCTGTTAAAGTAGTGGACTGCTTCATCTAGGTTGAGGTACTTTAGGGGTGACCAGTTTATTTTTTATAGGGAGGTAGTGAAGGAGCTGGAGTTGAATTTAGCTTTGTAGCGAATGTGTCAATGGACAATGGGTTTGCTGCTATTTATGTGGTGTTTTAGTAGGAAGGTTGGGGAGTGGTCACTTAGGGAGTCAGGTAAGGAGCCTGCCAGGTAAGAGTGAGGATCTTTGTTGACTAGGGCCCAGTCAAGAATAGTGTGATTATTGGAATTTTTATTTATCCTGTTTGGGGATTGTATAAGCTGTGAGAAGCCATGGAGATCTAGGTGGATTGCTGGGGGTTTACTATTGAAGGATAGCCAGCTGATGTTAAAGTCACCGAGTATGATGGTTTCTTGGTGTAGGGATAGATTGGCCCAGTTTAATAGGTTTTCAAGGGGGGTATATTTTGGCCTGGAGGGAAGTAGCAGCCTATTAAGTTGATTGCTTTCTTAGGATTTAATTTTAGGATAGCATTAAAGATTTCTTCCATGTCAAGCAGGGGAGCTGACTGGGTGAGAATTTGGATATTGAGGTGATGTTTATACATCAGTGCCACTCCTCCTCCTTTTCTGCATATTCTGTCCTTTCGGAGGATGTTATATCCAGGTGGGAGTATTTCTTCACTTTTGATGTGAGGTTTAAACCAAGATAAGGATGTCAGGAGAATACAGGTGTATGTATGTATGCCTGGAGGTCTTGGATTTAGTTACAGATGCTTCTGATGTTAAGAGACATAAAGAGGAGGTCTGTTGGCTTTTTATTAAGTGTGATTTGGGTGATAGGGGAGCTATTTGGTGGGGGGGGTGTGGAGATGTTGGACATATAGCAGACAGAGTTAGGGTGCACATCTCCACTGAGAGTACGTTTAGAAAGAATGCGAAGGATATGTTTTATATATGCAGCGAAATGCTTGTTGTATTTTAAGAATGATTTGCACTTAGATGAGGTGCAGGCTTGCTAATTAGGTATGTGTGGTAGAAGAAGGCATTTTGGGATTGGAGTAGTGAAATTGTGTGGTGGGAATTTGAGAGGGGTAGTTGACAGAGTGCAATGGAAGTGGTTGGGAGAATTGACTGAAATGTCTTTGTAAGATGTAGTAAATGTTAGAATAGTGCAGCAAAGGATATAATTGTAGTAGTTAGTGACATGACTGTGTTGGGATTAGAATGTATGATAAGTAAGACGGAGGAGTAGAGGGGTGGAGATTATGGGAGGTATGAGTTGATTGGTTGGATATTAGTGGGAGCGGTCTTTTGCTAGATTAAATTTGAGTACAGCTGGGGTGGGAGGGATTTGGGGGTAGGGGAGGAGCAGAGTGAGCAGAGCAAATGGCGTGGGCTAAAACCTTTGGCAAGGATTGCAGGGTAACCGGCTAAAACCTTTGGCAAGGATTACAGGGTAAGTGGTAAATATAGCAACAAAAACAACCACAGAGGTTCCAAACATGGCAAATATGATCTTTGCTTTGTTTTGTTACTTCATTTATTCTAAAAGATACAGACTGGTAAGCGCTTTCACGGATACAAACTCTGCTTCATCAGACCATGTTAAACACATTGTAACAGATGACTATTTAAATGTTACAGCAGCCAGTCAAGTTCAAGTCTAAAAGGGGGGAAAAGGTCAATCTATATCAGATACATACTGTAGTACAAGATAGACTTGCTTAATGCTGACAGTTGAAAGCAGCTCAAATCCACAATGTTAAAAACTATAAGACTAATACAACCTAAAAAACACAATACATATACATACATATAAATACAGATTATTATAAAAATAGATAGCAGCATTTATTTAAACAGCGACTAGTAATAAAATCGCCTAAAAAATCATGATGATTCCTTGCTATATCAGCATAAACACTAATGAAAACAAAGCAGTCGATCTATTGAAAATCTGAAATCAGAGGTAGTTGAACTGGTATAACTAATATATATTACTAATAAAAACTGCCTAATGCTAAATGTATGGTTAGCAATAATAGAAATAAAATGGTGTGTAAAACTTTGTAACACACATGTGCTGCCAAATGCATAATTGAGCGATATAATTACGATCATGGAACATCGCGATCAAAAATTGATGTTATCATACTAATAAGCAAGGGCTAATGATGTTTTAAAGCTCTTGCCTTAAATGAAGGGTTTTATTGATACCTTGCTGTTCAAACCTGGGGGTTTGTCAGCTTGTAGCTGAATAATCCATTTCTGTTCTATGGATTCAGTCTTATTTAATAGATCACAACCTCGAATATTGGCATGCACTAACTCTAAAGCAAAGAACTTGAACTTATGACTGGGGCCTGTCTCATTAACATGCATAGCTAAAGCACTGTATACTGTCACATGTCTAATGTCTCTCAAATGTTCAAGGATCCTATCCTTTAAAGCTCTATTTGTCTTACCTATGTAATAAGAGAAACAAGTGATGCAGAAACAGAAGTACACCAGTTCCTTGGTCTGACAAGCGGCATAGAAACTAGTGTCAATATTAAAACCAAGTTGGGGGTGAAGGAAATGACCCGCAGTGTGTATGCATATACAGGCCATACACCTTCTACAGGTGTAAGTACCCTTTCTGTCAGATTGGGCATAACTAGGAGGATTCAATGGTCTATAACAAAGTTGATTTTTGAGAGATTTGTTTTTCATAAATGTAAAATTAGGCATACATCCAATCAATCCTTGTAGTTCAGGTATATTTAGAAGAATATCCCAGTTGGCACTGATAGTATCACATACCATGCTGATGTTACTAGCATAGGTCATTGGCATACTAAGCTTATTGCCAACATTCGTAGGGCTGCAACTCTGATCAACAATTTGTTCAGGAGTCTGTACAGAGGTACAGCTGTGATTGATACTAAAATATGGTTTGCATCTGCCTTCCTTCTCATTCCAGGCTTCACATATTTGTGTCTCAATGACATTTCTCCTGTATTCTCTTTTTATAAACTCTTCCTTGAGTAGGATGAGTGCCTTTTCTAACTGATCATCCTCGCTATGTAGACGCATGATACAGAAAATTTGTCCCCGAAGCACATTTAGTTTGGTATGATTGGGATGCATGCTATTGTTGTGTAGAACATTAATTCTTCTAACACTTTTCCTATAAACACTCGTGGACATGGAATATAGGGCATCCCTGCTGATCTGTACATCTATAAACTCTACAAGTGCAGAGGAATATTTATAGATAAATTTAAGAAAGGTATTCACTCCATTAATATACTGAAAGAACTCCAGCAAGGATTCTTCAGGGCCCTGCCACAACAAAAAAATATCATCCACAAAGTGCGTATAATATCTAATCAATGTGCCAAACCTGTCATTGGATAGAATGTACTAATTTTCCCAATTAACCAATGTTAAATTGCCCATAGCCATGCCAACTTTTTGCAAATAAAAAACGTCACTGAAAACAAAAGCATTGTTCTCCAAAATAATTTCTAGGTGGGTACAGAGAAGATGGACTTTTTCAGTGGATATATTATGTGTAAGTAGTATATGTCTAACATCCTCTATCCCCCAATCATTTGGTATGACAGTAAAAAGAGAGGCGATGTCTAAGGTAATGAAGAAACCTGGTCCTGCAATAACATCAACATAATTACTAAGCTGAGAAAGAAAATATTTTGTATCTCTTAATACGGTCTTGCATTTGTCTAAAACCACATGTAAATTCTTTTCTACATAGATCGACAAAGGTTCAGTGATCCAGCCTCTACTGGATACTATAGGTCTCATTGGTGGTTTTGCTTTATTTTTATGTATTTTAAGGAGGCCATATAGAATGGGAATAGTGGGATTTTCTACCTTAAAATAATCAAACAATGGTTCTGAAATTAAACCAGTCAACAAAAGGTCAAAGATCAAGAATTCTACTTTTTCAATGATTCCTTTCAGTACCACTTCTGACAAAGAAATATAAATGTGTCAGTCTCTCCCAGTAATTCCATCATAGCAGATAGGTACATATCCTTATCCACCACAACAATACTTCCCCCTTTGTCGGCTGGTCTTAACTCAATGCTCTTCATATTTTTTAACTCAAATAGAGCCTGCCTTTCAAGATATGTCATGTTGAAAAAACAGTCATTCTGTTTACCAGTAAATTTCTGTCTTAACTGCTTTTCACATATGTCCATAAACGACTCTACGGTAGGATTAATAAGAGGTACAAAAGTGCTTCTTTTTTTAAGAATATTCTCATTTCCTGTATTGTTCTTAAATATAGTTTTAAGGGTAAGGGTTCTACCAAACATCTTAAGGTCACATAAAACATCAGTCAAGTCAGCTCTTTGGGCTGGAACAAATGTTAGCCCTTTATTTAAAGCAGAGATCTGTGTTTCAGTCAGCTTAGCAGATGAGATATTAATTACAAGACCTGCTTCATTCTTTTCCCGGTCCTCGATACATCTTCTTTGCTCTGAAGGCGCCGAATCCTGGGATTTGTGTACCGATTCCTGGATCTGCCTCATATCGGTAGTGGATCCTTCAATAAAAAAGGTGCTTCAGCTGTATTAGTTATAGCTGATATTCTCATAGTCCTCAGAGTTATTCTGAGGTGTATGTGCCTGTTTCCGTCTAACAGGAGCTTCATTGTTTGCAGGGGCAGCTACAATAGTATCTGTATTATTCACTACATTAATTGTAGTATTACTATTAGTACTTGGTTCAGACATCAAACATGATACACTCGATGTAGCACTGGGATTGTGAGATGACTGTTGAGAGTGTGTAGGTCCTGAAACAATTGCGCGAGTAGTCTCAGGCATCTGCCCACTCACTTCCTATGACACATTGTGAAGATGAATGGATTACTGGTCTCTCTCTGGACCAAGAGAAAACATTGCCGTTTGCAAAATCAGATTTATTCCTTTGAATCTTTTTGGCTTTGACATTTGCAAGTCTCTTGTCATATGCAGAGATATTCTCAAAAAGAACATCCATCTTATTGCCAATAGTATCCACAGAATATGTATCAAAAATGTTATTCTGCATTGCTTCTATCTTTATTTCTCTTAAATTTACCTATAAATATTCCTTTACACTTGTAGACTTTTTAGATGTACAGATCAGCAGGGATGCCCTATATTCCATGTTCACGAGTGTTTATAGGAAAAGTGTTAGAAGAAATAATGTTCTACACAACAATAGCATGCATCCCAGTCATACCAAACTAAATGTGCTTCGGGGAATCTGTCCCCGTATCATGCATCTACATAGCGAGGATGCTCAGTTAGAAAAGGCACTCATCCTACTCAAGGAAGAGTTTATAAACAGAGGATACAAGAAAGAAGTCATTGAAACACAAATACTTGAAGCCTGGAATGAGAGGGAAGGCAGATGTAAACCATATTTTAGTATTAATCATAGCCCTACCTCTTCACAGACTCCTGAACAAATTGTTGATCAGAATCGCACCCCTATGAATGTTGGCAATAAGCTTAGGATGCCTCTGACCTATGCTAGTAACATCAGGATGGTATGTGATACTATCAGTGCCAACTGGGATATTCTTCTAAATATACCTGAACTACAAGGAGTGATTGGAAATGAGCCTGATTTTACATTAAGGAACAACAAATCTCTCAAAAATCAACTTTGTTATAGACCATTGAATCCTCCTAGTTATGCCCAATCTGACAGAAAGGGTACTTACACCTGTAGAAGGTGCATGGCCTGTATATGCATACACACTGGGGGCCATTTCCTTCACCCCCAACTTGGTTTTAATATTGACAGTAGTTTCTATGCCGATTGTCAGACCAAGAATCTGGTGTACTTCTGTTTCTGCATCACTTGTTTCTCCTATTACATAGGTAAGACAAATAGGGCTTTCAAGGATAGGATCCTTGAACATTTGAGAGACATTAGAAATGTGAAAGTATCTAGTGCTTTAGCTATGCATGTTAATGAGACAGGCCCCAGTCATAAGTTCAAGTTCGTTGCTTTAGAGTTAGTGCATGTCAATATTCGAGGTGGTGATCTATTAAATAAGACTGACTCCATAGAACAGAAATGGATTATTCAGCTACAAGCTGACAAACCCCCAGGTTTGAACAGCAAGGTATCAATAAAACCATTCCTTAAGGCAGAAGCTTTAAAACATCGTTGCTGTTAGTATGATAACATCAATTTTTGATCACGATGTTCCATGATCATAATTATATCGCTCAGTTATGCATTTGGCAGCACGTGCGTTACACAGTTTTACAGACCATTTTATTTCTATTATTGCTAACCATACATTTAGCATTAGGCAGTTTTTATTAGTACTATATATTAGTTACACCAGTTCAACTACCTCTGATTTGAGATTTTCAATAGATCGACTGCTTTGTTTTCATCAGTGTTTATGCTGATATAGAAGGAATCACCATGATTTTTTAGGCAAATGTATTGCTAGTCACTGTTTAAATAAATGCTGCTATCTATTTTGTATTTATATGTATGTATATGTATTGTGTTTTTTAGGTTGTATTAGTCTTATAGTTTTTAACATTGTGGATTTGAGCTGCTTTCAACTGTCAGCATTAAGCAAGTCTATCTTGTACTACAGTATGTATCTGATATAGACTGACCTTTCCCCCCCTTTTAGACTTGAACTTGACTGGCTGCTGTAACATTTAAATAGTTATCTGTTACAATGTGTTTAACATGTTCTGATGAAGTGGAGTTTGTATCCGTGAAAGCGCTTACCAGTCTGTATCTTTTAGAATAAATGAAGTAACAAAACAAAGCAAAGATCGTACTTGCCGTGTTTGGAACCTCTGTGGTTATTTTGCCCTGTTTTAACAGGTTTCTGATTGTAAATTATTTTGCTTTATTTGTCCTTTAAGAGGGCAGTGAAATTTGGGGGGGCTGTTTTAAAAAAAAAAAGGGAAAAAAAAAAAAACCCTTTTTTTTTTTTTATAAAGGCCATTTTTTGAAAACCTAAAATTTGGAAAAACTTTTTGGCCTTTGAAAAAAGGGCCAAAAGGTACATCTCAATCATTCACAGGTTCATAGGTTTTACTAGGCTTGTGACCACAAGGGCCTTATTAAGCCAAGCCTAGCCATGCATCACAAATCCCCTGACAAGTTCAGATAGCCTTGATAAATGTAAGCCGTGGCTTGGGCGATGAAATAGTTGCATGCAGTGGCCTGGCAGATAAACCCTTTATAGTTTGTCTGAGTCAATTAGAGACAGGGGTGCCAACCCAGGGATGAATTTCCTGTACAACATGCATCTGTTTCACATGGATAGGGATACTGTTGCAGAGACAGGGTAGTCTCTGGTTAACAGACCTGTCTCACCAGCAGGTCCTATTTATATCCCAGGTAAGGGTTAAGTCCTTAAAACTGGCAATTTGTGTGCAGATTCTGCTGTGGCTATGCAAGACGTCCAGAGTAGAGTAATGGGCAATGGCCTGTATGCCAGGCATAGATCTCCCTTCAATAGTCTGTAGGAGACAAAATACAGGGACAGGGCCTTGAGGCAGTCAGCATAGGACATTTCACTTAAGCTCTGTATTCTTGTAGTGTGAAAACTATGTGTAGTTCCAAATTTTTGGATATAGCTGTTAAGGTACATACCAAAGGGGGCCACTGAACTCCTGATTTTCCACACATCGTAACTGTACTGCAGCATATAACAATGATATGTGCAACATATCCGCAAGACTCATTCCATGCATATCGCACATTTCGATTACATATAACACATGTGGGTAAGGAGAACAAGACACAAAACTAATATGCTTACTGATTTTAAGAAGAAGATATTACTTTTATGAAATGATAAAACCACAGTGCAAAAATAAGAGCACAGCCATCATGCAACAGCTTTTCAAAGGCAATAACACTTTAGCCAAACAACTTCTTCGGGAGACTCATTCCCTTGGGCTTGTATATTCTCCATATGTAGCATTTTAAACACAAATATTAAAAAAAGTAATTTACGAAAGCCATCTCAAACCAAAACTTAAAGTCTACCAAACACACTACAAAACTCTTTTAATCACCACCAACCGAACAGATGCCCTAAGTGGAATGTAGTATGGAAATATGTCTTCAGGCAAACAGTTTGTCATTTTATCTTTGACAGATCAAATCCAAATATTAGATAACAAAAGTAATGCACTGTTACATGCAATGATGTGCATCGCCTTTCAAATATAGTCACATTCAAATGACCAGAAAATATTGCACCAAATACAGTCACATTCAAATTACCAGAAAATATTGCATTCATCAGAATAAAGGTTTTGGGACATTAAAATGTAGGAAGCTATGGTCCACATATAAATGCATTGCATTTGGTATACACGCTCACGTGGTAGACAATGGTTACTTTCAACATTAAAATAACCTGCAGAAGACTCTATACACTGTAATAATACGCACGCTGCATGCAATACTAACCTATTACAACACAGCAGAACAAGGCAATTGATGCTTAAAGCTTGAATATATCTATCACACACAACAGCATTAAAGCACACTAGAACTACACTAAAAACGCTTATTCACAAATCATGGAATTGAATCTGGGAGTTACAAAAGTAATGGATTTCCAGTAGGCTGTAATTATGTACTGAAACACTCTTGGGCAAAACAGCATCCTTAGGTGATGCACAGCTAAAATAATTCTGATAAAAACAACAGATAAAAACATACATCTGTTTTTATTTTTCAAATGGTTGAAAGACAGCAAACATTAACTGAAATTTGGTATCAATATGGAGAGTCATTTCATAGCTTCATAGGTAAATTCTAGGTTATTACTCTGCTGAGTATTACATGCCTAGCCAACAAACAGAGGTCATGATTAAACTCTGTACCTTGTATGGTTGAAATAAAGACCTTTACTATTGTGCCAGTCTCTACCCTATGCCAACTGTTCCTCAAGAGTATGTAATATATTAAACTATAAATTATTTTTCTATCCGTAACTTACAATAAAAGAGCGAAACTCTTTTTTATCTTTTGAAATGCACTACAAAACAAAATGCGACAAAACAGTTTAACCGATAACACACTGCTGCTCTACAATTATTACGCTGCATATCCAAAGTAAATGTATTCTGCATAATTACTCTCTCTAGATATTTATACAGATAAACACACTTTCAGGATGAGAAAAAGTAAATGACTTTATTAAAAAAATAATTGTTCACTTCGAAAACCTGTTTTAACTGAACCCTCAAGTTAAAATTAAAATCTGCCTTTGTCCACTTTAATTTCATGGCAAAGAAATGTACAATAATAAATAAATGAATATGTAAACAGAATTACAATCCAGCAAACAGGAAAAAAAATGCAGATATGCAGCCCAGACTGCAAGTGGTCTCCAAAATTACAGACGAGAATAAAGCAGCGTGCAGAAATCACAAGTACAGGAGCAAAAGCATTCATGTAACTGATTCTAATGCCATCAACTTTTCTGATTTCTTTAAAAAAATGTAGTGCAGCTATTTTATACCTTACTGCCACTTAACATCCAGAGTTACACATTATGCCTGTCTTCAGTATTGAATACAGAAAACAAGTCGCTCATTATTCCCCATTTGACATTTAATTGTAAATACTCACAAGGTAAAAGAAAGCAGGATGATCCTGGAGCTCTCTGAGATTTATTTTATTTTTTTTTTGCTATTTCACCACAAAATGGCAGCTCTTAGAGTAGATTTTGAATATGTCTGAAGTCCTTAGAAACAGAACGATCCACTACAGAAATAAAGACATGCAGCAACAGATTTATAAGAAAGAAGTTCCTGCCTGTGTCTAAGGCTTGTTTTATTCACTAAGAAGGGTGCGATTGAATGCAAATGAAGGGAAGTCATGAACAATTAGTGAGTGGGGGTGTACTGGGTAAAAAAATGAAGAGTGAGTGTGTAGACGTAGATTCAGCAGAAAAGTTCTCTCTTTCTGATGGGCGACTTGTTGTTGAAACCGCCAGGCGCGAGAGCAGGTTAGACTTTAAAATGGATTGCAGTACCGATAAACGATCAGCAGTAACATCAAAAACAGTTGAAAAAAAATGTTTATAGAGATCGAATGGCATTTTAAAGTGACGGGATGATTTTCAAGGGGGAGAAATAATGTTCAAATACAGAAATGATAGGCAGTTTCCCATAGTTGTCCTTTAAAGGATATGAAATAGTAATGAAATACTGATAACTTGTTGACAGCTAATAGTAGAGCTGGCAGCTAATTAGTGGCACAGGAGAAATGGGGGGTTAGTTGGGGTATGGACAAGGACATAGCCAGTGAGATTTTAGGTGTGCTTTAACAGCATTCTTGAAGAGACTGCTGGAAGGGAGGGTAGTTATGACAGTGGGAAGCGAGTTCCAGATTTTGGATATGGAGTAGGAGAATAGCGCTTCCCTGCAGAGTTGTTGGGTTTGGTGACTTGGAGTAGATTTTGTTGCAAGAGTGAAGGGGTCTGGAGGATTGGTAGGGTTGGAGAAGTGTATGAAGTGAGGGAATTTTAAGAGGGTGGTTTACAAGTTTATGAGCAAAGGTAAGTTGGGTTAGGTGTAGGAGTTGAGGGAGCTCAAGCCAGTCTAGGTTTCTAAGGGAGACACAGTGGTGACTGCAGTGGGAGTCCCCTGATGCAAATTTTGCAATTTTATTGTAGCAAGCTTCGAGTTTCTTTAGGTCTGATTGTCGAAGATTTGTGAGTATGGGTGATGCATAGAGTAGGGTTGAGATTAGTTGGGAAGTTGTGGTAGAGATTCTGGTTGGTTTGGTTAGGTATTGTTGGTTTCTATGCAAGGCACCCAGTTTTTTGTGGACTTTTTTATTGTGAGTGATATGTGAGTGTGAAATTTGAGTTTGTTGTCAATCTGTACACTGAGTAGCTTAGTGTGGGCTGTTGATGAGATGGAAGTGTCTTTGGCAAGTATGTTGAAATGGGGATGT
Source organism: Protopterus annectens (assembly GCF_019279795.1). Classification (NCBI taxonomy): domain Eukaryota; kingdom Metazoa; phylum Chordata; order Ceratodontiformes; family Protopteridae; genus Protopterus; species Protopterus annectens. The sequence goes on from NC_056732.1 coordinate 1,777,690,063, forward strand.
TTGGGGTAGATTGTGAGGGTTGAAAGATGAGGAGAGTTTTGTCTTATTTGGGTTGAGGAGGAGTTGAGCATTTAATAGCCAACTTTCTACAGAAGAGAAAGATGCTTGAGTGATCTGTTGTAGTTCTGTTAGAGTTGGAGATGAGCAGATGAGAGTGGAGTCATCTGCATACTATATGAGGGAGGTATGTTTGCTGGCAGTGTGCAGGCCATTGATAAAACTGGAGAAAAGCAAGGGCCCAAGGATGGAGCCTTGGGAACCCCAGGAGTAACAGGGAGGTGAGGGGACAGATCATTGTGCCAGACAACTGACTGCTGGTGGCTGTGTAGATAGCTGTGGAACCAACTGATGGCAGGTATGGAAAAGGAGAGGTTGGAGAGTGCAGAGAGTAAAAGATCATGTGATACAATATCAAAAGCCTTCAACAGGTCAAGAAATACAGTAGAGGAGAAAAGGCCATTGTTGTTATGTTGGAGAATGGTGTTAGTGAAGGAGAGTAGAGCAGTTGTGGTGCTATGGTGTGGTCTGAAACCATGCTGTGTGCAGGAGAGGAGATTATTGTCTTGGAGATAATTGGAGATCTGTGAGTTGATACATATTTCGAGTATCTTGGAGAGAGGCGAGAGGATGGCAATGGGGAGATAGTTGGAGATGTCAGTTGAGGGGCCACCTCTGTGTAGGGTATGATGTGGGATATTTTCCATAAGGTTGCCACATAGGACTCAGATATGGAGCAGTTGATTAATATGGAGATGGGATAAGCTAAAACATCAGCTGCTATTTTTAGGTATTCTGTGGACAGGTTGTCAGCTGCTAGTCTTGTGGGTTTAAGTTTTGTCATTAGTTTTTTTATGTTGGAGGTGGGTACTGTGGAAAGGAAGAAGGGAGAGAGGGGTGGAGTTGGTTTGGGTGTGGGGGGTGTTGATGTAAGAAAGTGTTTTTTAGTTAGAGATAGAACGGTCTCTGTAAAATGTTTGTTGAAAGAGTCAGCTATGCAACAGGTGGAGAGAGGGGTGGTTGGTTTGGGGCGTGTTTACCTTCCCCGGGCAGAGGATAGAGTTAATTGTGGACCAGAATTGCTTTGGGTTGTTTTGGGAGGAGTTTAGGATGTCTGATAGAAAAGGGCTTTGTCTACTTTTACTTGCTTTTTGACTTTGTTACGTAGTTCAAGGAATAGTTGCTTATCTGAGTGGTTTTGGTTATGCACCATTGTTCCCATATTTTATCCCTGGATTTCATAAGGTGTTTGGTGTTTTTTATAGCTTGAATTTTGGTGCATTTTTTTGGGGGGGGCATGGGAATTTAGGATGTTGAGGAAAGTGCTGTTAAAGTAGTGGACTGCTTCATCTAGGTTGAGGTACTTTAGGGGTGACCAGTTTATTTTTTATAGGGAGGTAGTGAAGGAGCTGGAGTTGAATTTAGCTTTGTAGCTTAATGTGTCAATGGACAATGGGTTTGCTGCTATTTATGTGGTGTTTTAGTAGGAAGGTTGGGGAGTGGTCACTTAGGGAGTCAGGTAAGGAGCCTGCCAGGTAAGAGTGAGGATCTTTGTTGACTAGGGCCCAGTCAAGAATAGTGTGATTATTGGAATTTTTATTTATCCTGTTTGGGGATTGTATAAGCTGTGAGAAGCCATGGAGATCTAGGTGGATTGCTGGGGGTTTACTATTGAAGGATAGCCAGCTGATGTTAAAGTCACCGAGTATGATGGTTTCTTGGTGTAGGGATAGATTGGCCCAGTTTAATAGGTTTTCAAGGGGGGTATATTTTGGCCTGGAGGGAAGTAGCAGCCTATTAAGTTGATTGCTTTCTTAGGATTTAATTTTAGGATAGCATTAAAGATTTCTTCCATGTCAAGCAGGGAGCTGACTGGGTGAGAATTTGGATATTGAGGTGATGTTTATACATCAGTGCCACTCCTCCTCCTTTTCTGCATATTCTGTCCTTTCGGAGGATGTTATATCCAGGTGGGAGTATTTCTTCACTTTTGATGTGAGGTTTAAACCAAGATAAGGATGTCAGGAGAATACAGGTGTATGTATGTATGCCTGGAGGTCTTGGATTTAGTTACAGATGCTTCTGATGTTAAGAGACATAAAGAGGAGGTCTGTTGGCTTTTTATTAAGTGTGATTTGGGTGATAGGGGAGCTATTTGGTGGGGGGGGTGTGGAGATGTTGGACATATAGCAGACAGAGTTAGGGTGCACATCTCCACTGAGAGCGTTTAGAAAGAATGCGAAGGATATGTTTTATATATGCAGCGAAATGCTTGTTGTATTTTAAGAATGATTTGCACTTAGATGAGGTGCAGGCTTGCTAATTAGGTATGTGTGGTAGAAGAAGGCATTTTGGGATTGGAGTAGTGAAATTGTGTGGTGGGAATTTGAGAGGGGTAGTTGACAGAGTGCAATGGAAGTGGTTGGGAGAATTGACTGAAATGTCTTTGTAAGATGTAGTAAATGTTAGAATAGTGCAGCAAAGGATATAATTGTAGTAGTTAGTGACATGACTGTGTTGGGATTAGAATGTATGATAAGTAAGACGGAGGAGTAGAGGGGTGGAGATTATGGGAGGTATGAGTTGATTGGTTGGATATTAGTGGGAGCGGTCTTTGCTAGATTAAATTTGAGTACAGCTGGGGTGGGAGGGATTTGGGGGTAGGGGAGGAGCAGAGTGAGCAGAGCAAATGGCGTGGCTAAAACCTTTGGCAAGGATTGCAGGGTAACCGGCTAAAACCTTTGGCAAGGATTACAGGGTAAGTGGTAAATATAGCAACAAAAACAACCACAGAGGTTCCAAACATGGCAAATATGATCTTTGCTTTGTTTTGTTACTTCATTTATTCTAAAAGATACAGACTGGTAAGCTTTCACGGATACAAACTCTGCTTCATCAGACCATGTTAAACACATTGTAACAGATGACTATTTAAATGTTACAGCAGCCAGTCAAGTTCAAGTCTAAAAGGGGGGAAAAGGTCAATCTATATCAGATACATACTGTAGTACAAGATAGACTTGCTTAATGCTGACAGTTGAAAGCAGCTCAAATCCACAATGTTAAAAACTATAAGACTAATACAACCTAAAAAACACAATACATATACATACATATAAATACAGATTATTATAAAAATAGATAGCAGCATTTATTTAAACAGCGACTAGTAATAAAATCGCCTAAAAATCATGATGATTCCTTGCTATATCAGCATAAACACTAATGAAAACAAAGCAGTCGATCTATTGAAAATCTCAAATCAGAGGTAGTTGAACTGGTATAACTAATATATATTACTAATAAAAACTGCCTAATGCTAAATGTATGGTTAGCAATAATAGAAATAAAATGGTGTGTAAAACTTTGTAACACACATGTGCTGCCAAATGCATAATTGAGCGATATAATTACGATCATGGAACATCGCGATCAAAAATTGATGTTATCATACTAATAAGCAAGGGCTAATGATGTTTTAAAGCTCTTGCCTTAAATGAAGGGTTTTATTGATACCTTGCTGTTCAAACCTGGGGGTTTGTCAGCTTGTAGCTGAATAATCCATTTCTGTTCTATGGATTCAGTCTTATTTAATAGATCACAACCTCGAATATTGGCATGCACTAACTCTAAAGCAAAGAACTTGAACTTATGACTGGGGCCTGTCTCATTAACATGCATAGCTAAAGCACTGTATACTGTCACATGTCTAATGTCTCTCAAATGTTCAAGGATCCTATCCTTTAAAGCTCTATTTGTCTTACCTATGTAATAAGAGAAACAAGTGATGCAGAAACAGAAGTACACCAGTTCCTTGGTCTGACAAGCGGCATAGAAACTAGTGTCAATATTAAAACCAAGTTGGGGGTGAAGGAAATGACCCGCAGTGTGTATGCATATACAGGCCATACACCTTCTACAGGTGTAAGTACCCTTTCTGTCAGATTGGGCATAACTAGGAGGATTCAATGGTCTATAACAAAGTTGATTTTTGAGAGATTTGTTTTTCATAAATGTAAAATTAGGCATACATCCAATCAATCCTTGTAGTTCAGGTATATTTAGAAGAATATCCCAGTTGGCACTGATAGTATCACATACCATGCTGATGTTACTAGCATAGGTCATTGGCATACTAAGCTTATTGCCAACATTCGTAGGGCTGCAACTCTGATCAACAATTTGTTCAGGAGTCTGTACAGAGGTACAGCTGTGATTGATACTAAAATATGGTTTGCATCTGCCTTCCTTCTCATTCCAGGCTTCACATATTTGTGTCTCAATGACATTTCTCCTGTATTCTCTTTTTATAAACTCTTCCTTGAGTAGGATGAGTGCCTTTTCTAACTGATCATCCTCGCTATGTAGACGCATGATACAGAAAATTTGTCCCCGAAGCACATTTAGTTTGGTATGATTGGGATGCATGCTATTGTTGTGTAGAACATTATTTCTTCTAACACTTTTCCTATAAACGCTCGTGGACATGGAATATAGGGCATCCCTGCTGATCTGTACATCTATAAACTCTACAAGTGCAGAGGAATATTTATAGATAAATTTAAGAAAGGTATTCACTCCATTAATATACTGAAAGAACTCCAGCAAGGATTCTTCAGGGCCCTGCCACAACAAAAAATATCATCCACAAAGTGCGTATACCATCTAATCAATGTGCCAAACCTGTCATTGGATAGAATGTACTAATTTTATCAATTAACCAATGTTAAATTGCCCATAGCCATGCCAACTTTTTGCAAATAAAAAACGTCATTGAAAACAAAAGCATTGTTCTCCAAAATAATTTCTAGGAGGGTACAGAGAAGATGGACTTTTTCAGTGGATATATTATGTTTAAGTAGTATATGTCTAACATTCTCTATCCCCCAATCATTTGGTATGACAGTAAAAAGAGAGGCGATGTCTAAGGTAATGAAGAAACCTGGTCCTGCAATAACATCTACATAATTATTAAGCTGAGAAAGAAAATATTTCGTATCTCTTAATACGGTCTTGCATTTGTCTAAAACCACATGTAAATTCTTTTCTACATAGATCGACAAAGGTTCAGTGATCCAGCCTCTACTGGATACTATAGGTCTCATTGGTGGTTTTGCTTTATTTTTATGTATTTTAAGGAGGCCATATAGAATGGGAATAGTGGGATTTTCTACCTTAAAATAATCAAACAATGATTCTGAAATTAAACCAGTCAACAAAAGGTCAAAGATCAAGAATTCTACTTTTTCAATGATTCCTTTCAGTACCACTGTTGACAAAGAAATATATATGTGTCAGTCTCTTCCAGTAATTCCATCAGAGCAGATAGGTACATATCCTTATCCACCTATTGCTTTACTCTCCCCCCTGGCCAAAACCCTAGAAAAATGTATCCATACCCAGGTACTAAAATATCTCCTATTCAGCAACATCCTGTCACCTGCGCAGCATGGTTTCAGACCTGCCGATAGTACCACTACAGCCCTCCTCTGCTTCACAGACACAGTTAACCGTCTCAAAAATAAAGGCCTGCAGGTGTCAACTCTTTTTTTGGATATGTCCAAAGCATTTGACACAGTCTCGCACCAATTCCTGCTAAACAAACTAAACCAATATCACCTATCAAATTCCACTCTTACCTGGTTCCAAAGCTACTTAACTGACAGGTACCAAGCTATGAAATGGGAGCATTCTCTCTCTCCTCAGCTGCCCATAACTTTAGGAGTCCCACAGGGTTCTATTTTAGGACCACTACTATTCACAATCTTCACAAATGACCTCCATACCTCCACACAGCATGCATCTATCATTCAGCATGCAGATGACACTACCTTAATCTGTGCTGCACAAAACATTCCCACCCTCCTGCAAACAACTCATCTAGCATTCTCTGACATTGAAAACTACCTTACCAAAGCCCAACTTATCCTCAATGCAAAGAAAACTCGGCTTATGATTATAACCAGTTCTAACAAAAACACTGAGAGTCAATTCACTATCTACTCCACAAATGCTACTCCAGTCACTCCAGTGGCACAGGCTAAGCTATGGGAATAACCATAGACTCCCACCTAAAATTTGATAGTCATCTCAACTTAACTATTAAAAAAATACATTCCAAACTGGGATGACTCTACAGTATCAAACCATTTCTTACCAACAACACAAGATCAGCCATTGCACACTCCCAACTTCTATCCACCCTACTCTATGCATCTCCCATTCTGACTAATCTCAACAAAACTGAACTAAGCAAAATGGAAGCTTGCTGTAACAGAATTGCCCACTTTGCTGCAAAATGGTCATATAGAACTCATCACCGCACTGCTTTTAGACAGCTCCACTGGCTTGAACTACCCAACCTCCTAGCCTACAATCAGTTTTGCCTCTGTCATTCGATCTATTACCTCCCCAATAAGTGTCCTGCCCTCAAAAACCTAGTACAACATCACTCAGCCAAAAGGCCTCTTAAATCATCAAGCAAACTACTACTAGAAGTCACCAACAGCTACAATAGCTTTGGAGATGCACTATATTGTAGTTCAGTGGCTAAAAACTGGAACTCTGTCCCCACTACCATTCAAAACACATTGTCCAAAGCCTCCTTTAAAGACCTCATCAGGCAACATCTCAAGCAAAGTTGGCAGTGCCATGATTGCTCCCCAGGCTAGTGAAAGCGGATAAGGTACACATACTAAACCTAGAGTACTTGATAATAGTTTTCAATCTCACAAACACTGGCTAATCTACAATGTGTGTACTGTACCTGTGTACTATGTATGTATTCTACCTATGTTCCAAATTTCAGCTGTACACCACAAATCTATTAATTACCTTAATTTTTAAATTAATATTTTGTTGTCTGTTCTCTCCATTGTAACTGTTGATGTGCTGCATACCACTGAAAAAACATGTCTTTTGTAATTTGTGTGTATACTGATCATGTCTAAATAACTAAATGTACCTGTAATTTTTCTATGTGGAGCTTTTCTCCCCAGGCCTCTGCTGAAAAAGGGCCTTTTCGGCTCAGTCAGAAACCCCTGGTTAACAAATGTAAAATAAATAAATACATCATGGCATGGTTTGCAGGCTCTGTGTTATTTTACTGAGAAACCCTGTGGTCTCTCCAGGTGCTGAATGTGTCTGGTGAGGTACATGCAAAAGAGAGCATTATATTCTATGAGGTTTGAGTGCAGTGATGTCATACAATCCTAAGATCTGAATATGATGGCATAACTCATGATGTCCACAACATAGGCTTTTGATACCAGTGTGGGCAAATGGTGGTTGAAGTTTAGATTGCTATCTACATGTGTTTCCAGGGCTTGCATCAGTGTGTTTCAGCATAGCAGTACTGTTGTCATTGTTGTCATTAACATGGAAATCCACTTTTCACATGGACAACATAATGAAAGACACATTTCTGCATTTATTTGTATATGGTGTGCTTTTGTCACCATTCATTTGTCTGTGTTAGCTCCTCCTGTACTATGTTGTCATCATTGGTGACAAGAATCAGCAAACTGGGTAATCCAAAGGCTCTATACTTTAGCCTGAACTGTTGAAAAATTGAGTCCAAACAGTGAAGGGCCAAGCACAGATCCCTGGGGTTTGTCGATGGTGAGAGCTCTACTGGCACAGGTTGATTCACCAACATTCACATTATGTGTTCTGATGATGAACCAATTGGTTACACATCTAGTGGTGTAAGGGTTAATCCCCAGATGGGAGGGTTTCTCAATGATACTTGCATGGGTATTAAGTTCAAACCCTAAGCCTGATCAGGATAGCCAGTATGCACTGTCATACCTTCATCCAGGCCTATCACACAGAATCAGTGGGCTGTGGCAACATCAGAGATCACCTATGGAATGACTCAACACATACACCTTCCAGATTCGGTTGAATATATACTTCAACACACCCTCCATATGGGCTATGTCCCCATATAAGGGTGTACATCAACATGCATCCATCTGAGTTGGGGGGGCAGCATGTGATGCATGCATGTATAGAGACATCCTAACTCTCCTCGATTTTATTAATTTTATTTATTTTTTATTTTACGTTTGGTTATCGTGCATGTCCGATTGGACATAGGTCCTTTTTTTAGCAGAGGCCCAGGGAGAAAAACTCCAGTATTACAATTACAAATATTACAGAACCTGACAAATATGTGAGAAATTATTAAAATATTCACAAGCAATACATTTCTCTAAATATAAATATTTACATAATATATACAGTTTAAATGAGAGGCAGACTAGTTTCTGGACAGTTGAGGTCAGATATTGGAGTAAGGTCACTTAAAGATAGGTAGACCAACATTTCATCATGGACCTCTTCTACATGTACACTAGTAATATTCCAGCTGTGTGCACAGACCTGCGTGAGTTCTAAATGTTGCATCAAGTCCATTACATCTGATAGATCTCCTCAAAGAGGTCACCGAGGGCATGCATGATGACAACAGTATCATCTTGTGGAACTTAAACAGGTCAAGACATTTAACACAAATCCACACTGAGGTATTCATTCAACACTGTCATATGTGACCATAAGCAGCTATATCGCCAAATGAGTAGACTAGTGTATGACATGTTGCATCTCCCTATGTTGAAATGTGTGACGTGACTTATAGCTCAGGTGCAGTGATCAGGTCCATACATCAGGGCTGTCTGCTAGGCCCTTTCTTGTCCATTAGTTAAGTAATGGACATCACAGATGACATACACATCCTGTGTCCAGAAAGCTGCCTGAAGGACTACAGATTGTGGGCAATCATTGACTCCAACTGTAATATTAGTATAACACAGACAGTATCAACATATACCAAAAAATGCTGCCACAGATATGACAGCACCTGCATTTACAAGAAGCATGGGGGGATTTGTTAAGTCAGAAAACAAACACAATACCCAAGTATAATGTGGACATCACACATTATAATCAGACCAACAGGCATGTGACTCCTGCCCTGGGTTGATGGTAAGTGGTATATCCACCAGCATGTGATCAAAGTGCTGACTACTCCCTTGAATGTCACACAAGTGCTGGCTATGTAAAGGACATTCACATCAGAGGCCATAATACCTTCCTGGTTCCCAGCCTTCATCACACCAATAACTGTGTTCCGTGCACCTCCCTACATATCTTCCAGAGATGTGTAACTGGTGTACCACCTTTGTCATAGTGAGCTGTTACACAGCTTATTGGCCATACCTAGGTATTCTTTCTGTGGAATATATACAACTGCCTAATGCTGTGGAACACCAATCAAGTTGTCACACCAGAATTATTTATTTTATTTGTATTTATTTATTTTACATTTGTTTACCGGGGAGATCCAACTGGACATAGCTATCTGTTTTCAGCAGAGGCCCGGAGAGAAAAGCTGCAGAGCAATTGTTAAAAATACTATACATAAAATATTTACATGTGCATTGTAGTTTAGAAGTACAATTACAAGACATAACACATAGTGACAAATGATTGCATGATCCTACATTAGATAATTACATAAGCATAGTGGGTATGACATAAAATTAAAAAGTATAGCAAATAGTAACATATGACATTCAGTTTGTTTAGTAGGGATAATGTTGAAGATGTGATGAAGATAAAAGAAGAAAGAAAAAGAAGAAATACTAACCAGTTTTTTCAGCTTAAGCTGGGGAGAGTTAGCGCTAATGTGTTTGGGAAGGGAGAGAGGGAAGTAGACGGCTGAGAGTTGTTATCTAAAGTGTGATAATATACAGTGTATCTGTGGGAGTTTTCAAGAAGAGGTAGGATAATAGGTAGGGGAAGGAATTAGAATATGTCAGCCAGGTGCTAGGCAGTTACATGTCCAGGAGTTGTTTAGGTGGGAAGTAAGCTGTTTTTTGAAGATGCTGTTGTTAGAGTGTAACCTGATTTCTAGTGGTAGAGAGTTCCAAGTCTTGGCAATGTTGCTAGAATACAGGGAGTCACCAGAGCTGTAACGGGTTTTGGACACTGCGATTAATGCCTTGTTAGTGGACCTTAGTTCTCAGTTGTTGGAGGAGAGAGTAATCAGGTTTAGTAAGGCTGGAGTTGTGTCAGGCTGGTACAGTATTTGGTGAGCTAGGATAAGTTGGCTTATGGCTAAGGTGTTTGAGAGTTCTAGCCAGGAGAGTTGTTTTAGGGCTTGACAGTGGAGGGTGCAGTAGGAGTTTGTGGTGAATTTTGCTATTTTGATGTAGCATGCTGATAGCTTGTTTAGATTGGTCTTGTTTAGATTAATTAGAGCAGGAAAAGCATATAGTAAGGTAGAGAGAAGATGGGTATGAGTTAAGGTGACTTTACTGTTGTTGATTAAGAAGTTTTTACATCTGTAGAGTGCCTAGTTTTTTGTGAACTTTGCTTATTGTTTGATTTATGTGTTTGTCAAATTTCATGTTATTGTCAATAAGGACCCCTAGTAATTTGGTTTGTGTGACAGGGGGGATAGGAGTACTATCTGACGCGGAAATAGAGAATGGGGGAGTAGGTATTGTTGCTTTGGAGGGATGGAAGAGCATAAGGTGGGTCTTTTTAAGATTTAGTATTAGCTGGCAGTTTGATAGCCAGGTGTCAACAGATGTAAATGCTTCTTGGGTCTTAATGTGAAGTTGTTGGAGGGTGGGGACAGAGCATATTGAATCAAGTTTGTTAAAAGAGTGCATGTGTGCTACATGTTCTGCTTATGTATACACTATATACATAGGTGTTTGACAAAATTAATGGCATGTATATCATTTGTGACAGTGTGGGATGTGTTTTATATATATAATATATATATATATATATATAGATATATATATATATATATATATATATATATATATATATATATATATATATACATGTATATATATATATATATATATATATATATATATATATATATATATATATATATATATATATATACACTACACATGTATATAATATACACATGTATAATATGCACATATTTAATCTTAAATAATTCTAGAAAATTTGTTCCCTGGAATTCCAAAAAAAAAAGTTCACTAGTCACATTACTTGCCTTTCTCAGGTCAGTCAATTACTATGAGTGCAATGATAAAAATATTCATTATTTTCATGTGCATCATTTGTTTGTCTTTTAATTGCATACTATGCCACACTAGTGCTGTCAAACCTTATGGTGGTAGCATTGTCACTAATGACCCATGCATTGCATTGCAAAAGGCTCACCCCTTTAGAATAACACACATTTTCAGGCACCGACGCACACATATAAACATTTTTGATTGCACCACATACACACATGCTCACAAAGACACAGATTCACACACCACACACACAGAGAGTCCCAGAAACTCCCATACATTCACACACACACCAAACCATCAACAAACACGTTTCCTATAGTCAAACATACTCATGGAAATGCTCACCATTTAACAAATACACACATACACATACACATACACACTCCAAAACAAACCCACAACCAAACTCGTGATTCCCTTCCTAACACCACTACTGTGACCACTCAAGCAGGCACACACCCACACCTATACACTCATTCATGCAACTTGATTCATGCCCCAGCAGTTATGCACTCCCTCATCCAGACACACTCACACATTAACACATCTCCCACCATATCCTCACTGAACTTAAACGCACCATATGTATTTCCATAGGAGTGAATAGTGACCACTGTGTTTTCATGACAGTCACTATTTCCTCCAAAATGAAATATTAGAATCACTTGGCCATGCAAATCAGGAGCCTCTGGCATTTCTGCAAGAGAGCATCTACTAATTATTATACCATGATCCCCCCAAAACGTGCACGCTGATTGGCCAGCGTGCCCGTTGTCATCGAGTTATACTAATGGAAAAGGTCACGCCAGCCGGACTTTTCCATTAATTATATTTTTCGTTTTTTTCGCTATAAGAAATGGGTTTAACATGTCACATTAAAAAAGACAGCTAAACATGTCCAACCATGTTAATATTTTAGCTGTCTCGCTATGTTAAATGTTAACTTTATTACTACTCAAGGGCACGGAATGACTAGTGTCTCGTGAGGAGAAAGCAAGATCTCCGTTGCTTTTTACTAGTGTCTGTATTTTAAAAATAAGCAACGGATGTCCGCTTTTTTTTTTCTGTTTATGTTCAGGATGTTAAACCTGTTATTTTATTCGGAAACTTTAAGCTATGTTGAAGCTCATTTTGCCATGAGACATAAAACTTAAGGCGAGGAGCGCGCGCTTTCAGAGTGCTTTAACTCTGATGCGCGCGCGTAACAGACATTACATCAGGAACACTACGCGGCTGCCATTTATCTTTTGGAAGGCTTTTAAACAGGATTTATACATAGTAATAATTTAAGAAAGTAACAGTTTGCTTTTCTTACGGGGCTCGCCGACCAAACTTTTGTTACCTCTGGTTGAAAACCGCATTACACAAATTTACATTACACCATAATATTAGCTGCTGCTGGACTCTACAATTATCAAGTAGCTCTACTCCTTCCTGATGCTTCCACGTGTGGAAAACCTCAGCCATATGGTGGTCTAAAAATCAGACAGCCATGCTGTAAGGGGAAAAATGGCCTTGTTAAGACTGCTCTCCCACAGTAAGCCTTTCTGAAGGACAGCTATTGTTCTGGGAGATTATGTGGTGATGAAAAAAATGTTAGCTATTGCTTAGTTTATGAAATAAATTTATTTAGGAGCATTGTTTTATTTTGGGTCTGCTAGCTTTCTGTGAGTGATTATGACAGTACTACAGACCTTCAGTAATCCATGCAGTACAGTGATTTCTGCAGCACAAATTATTCAAATGCACAATTTATAAAACTGTTACTTAAAATAACTTTAATATCAGTATGTAATCTGTTGTTTGCTGTCTCTAAAATGTGAAACACATCACTTTTTCATATATAGTGGCATCCTAAGATAATTTAATTCCACACATTGGATGTGGGTTTGTGTTGGAGTGAATCAGACCTAAATCTACAGCATCCACTGTCTTCAACATACACTAAGTATATTTTAAGCTTGCATTGCACTTTTTTTAACTGTATTTTGCTTAATTGCTGCTTCATTTTTGCTATTTTTGCTGCTGTGACTGATTTTTTCCACACATTGAATTAATGGTAGCTATGTATTTCATAACATAGGCTAGATTCAGATTTGCTGCATCTAGTCTGTTTGGTATTACTTGAGCACTAAAACCAGCCATCCTACATTAAGAAGGCCCTCCTGCACTCTTGTGGCAGAAGTGTGTAGCCCAGGACCCATTTGAGTTGGGAATTGCAGCAAAAAGGCTCAGGTTTGGGCTTTCCTATAGCTTCATTTGTGATAAAACTGTTTAACTTTGCTAGTGTTTTAAACCCCATGTTTGCACATAACTGTGCAAGACACTGCAGGGTTTAGGGCTGCCATGTATAGACGAAACACAATTTTCACTGGATGCATGCTAGACTACCCCCTTATCTCCAGTGCCTCTCTCTGCACAATGTATTTGCACATTGCTACCTAGCGAGGAACTCAGTTGTGCATTCTGAGGCATTGACACAGTCTTCCACCCTTAGCCCTCCACAGAATAGCTGCCTTTTTTAGTCTCAAAGCAAACTCTGGCCCATCTAGTCTATTCCCACTAGTTACTACAATATATACCTGCCATAATGGATGGACAGTTTCCCACCATTTCTCCAGCCAACCTGATTAACATGGGCATCCTGAGGCAATGTAGTAATTTCTTCATGTATGGCAACCACTTGCTCCTAAAGCAAACAAACACAGCATGTGACAGACATAACTATACCATGAAATTAGAATCAGTCCTCCTACATAACAATATACAAGACCTGCAACAGGTTGTCAGCACACACAACACCCCTCTCACACAAGATAAGGTCAAGAAACATAGACCCACATATGCGGAGTTACACACTAAGAGCCTACCAAAAGACCAGAGACCTCCCAAGCTCAAACAACATTTACATACTGGTACAAGAACAGAATCTACTACTACAAATAGCAACACACATAGCAGTGTCTCAACAATTAATCCCCTAAGGCAAAACACCTCAAAACCTAATGTTCTGGTCATAGTAGTGAGACACACAGGTGTCTGTCTCAACAGGTTGAGCAAGTAGAAGGTCACAGTCAGCTGTCTGTTAGGTGCCAGGATCAGGAAAATCATGCACACACTCAAGTTGCTTGGCAACGAGTACATGTTGTTGTGAATTACTTCAGACATACTGTCTGGATTATATGAAGAGAAACATGACCAAACTCTCACGTTATGTGTCCCAGGCATGTATGTCCCTAGCCCTAAGCAACATTCTACCTTCACCTAGGATTATGTCACAATACAAACAAAAAAGATTGATTTCAGCAACTAGCTTAGCTTATGGTGTCACTCCAGGGGGATCCAGTATCTGCCTGACTGGAAAGACATGGTCAACTGTCCATACTGCTTTGCCAGAAATGGACTTCACCTGTCTCCTCAAGGCTTTTGGATACTGGCAAAGATGCTTGCCTCCCCCATAGTGCCTTTTTTAGGCAATGTCCAAACAACAAAACTTCTGATGTAAAGAAATACACTAAAGACAAACTCAAGGTCATGCTGCTTAATGCTAGGAGGTTAAACAGTAAACTGCATTCCCTGGAGGCACTCCTCATCTTGAAAGATGCTGACATCTGTGCAGTCACTGAGACTTGACTCAAGGCCGCAGAGAGCACCCATACTGCACAAGGATACAATGCTTTTCACATATTCAGACCACAAAAACCAGCGTGAAAGAACCAGAGGTGGAGGTGTATCCATCTTCATTAAATCCAAATACACCATGAGACTGGTGAAACAGTACAACTCTCTGGAGCTACTGCAGGTGTGATTACTATAGGTAAAATACCCCTCCACAACATCGCTTGCTGCATGTCCCCTACCACGAGCAACGAGAAGCACACCACCTACCTGGACTTGCTAAAGTCACTCAATATATATAGTCAAAATCTTGGTCATGGGAGATTACAACCATCCTTACATTGACTGGGTGACTTACATAGGTACAAACATAATTGCTATGAGGCTCCTGGAGACTGTTAATTCAAATGCCCTGGAAAAGTTGGTCCACACCATCACAAGGGCTCAAATGTCTTGAACATAGTCCTCACCAACAGAGTGATCACTGCACTACAGTGTGTATTGGTATCTCTGGTAAGGTCAGACCATCAATCTGTCTCATTTAAAGTAAATATCAAACCTAACACACCCACAGGAGAAAAAAAAATGAAAAGTTTATCCAAAGCAAACTATTGCTTACTAAACAATGATATAAAAAGTTTCAAAGCTCCAGCCAACATAGCCAACAATGACTCCTATGCAGAGGAATATACAAATGCCCTATACAGCCACTTAAACAAATGCATTGATTTGGCTGTGCACAACAGGAACACAACCAGGTCTTCCCAAAAAAACACGCCACATTGGTGGACTGTAAGTGTCAATAAGCTATACAACAAAAGAAAGAAAGTGATATCTAAGAATAGGAGGGGACTTAGTCAACAGAGGAAGAATGTCCTCCACAGCTTGAACAAGCAAATCAGATATATTGTTAAGTCCTCTAAGTTTAGGTATGACTCTAAATTAGCATCCCTAGCTAAAGACAATCACAGGGCATTTTTAGCTATGTCCAAAACCTAAAATGGAATGCCAGCTGTTTGCCGAACTTATAGTGGACGGTACCACTCACACCAAACCTGAGGAAAATGCCAACCTGCTAGCCGATAGTTTTGGCAATAACCTCAGCCTCCTGTCCCCACAGACATACTGCAAAGCATACCTGTCACCAGTCTTCTACCTAGTATCTCCAAAGAGCAGGTCATATCCACACTCTCCAAGGCCAAACACATGGCATCTATGGAACCAGATAACATCCCAGGATGCTTACTAAATAATCTAAAGCAAGAACTAGTGGAACCAAGCAGCAAGCTCTTTAGCCATAGTCTGAGAACTGACTTTGTCCCAGCAGAGTGGAGAACAGCAACAGTAATCCTCTTGCACAAAGGGGGTCCACCAATTGACCCTAGGAACTATCGACCCATAAGCCTAACCAGCCTTATCTGCAAGGCAATGAAAAGAATTATGATGGACCTTATGCACAAGAACATAGGTGACCTACAAACCCTTGACACAGTCCAGTTTGATTTTGTCAAGGGTAGGTCTTGCTTATTAAACCTAGTGGACTTCTTTGAGAATGCCACCAAAGCCCTGGATGACAGCAAAACAGTACATATCATCTATCATGATTTGGCCAAGACTTTTGACACAATCCCCCATTCAAGTATCATAGAGAAACTCTTCCAGCTGGGAATTGACCCATACATTATTATATGGGGAGCAAACTGGATCACCATCAGAATGCACACAGGCAAAGTTAGGCAGTCCACCTCCACCAGTAGACTAGTTACCAGTGGGGTACTACAAGGATCTTTACTGGGCCGCCTACTGTTTGTAATCTATTTCTCTGAAGTCCAGTGAAGGTAGATGGCCTGTGACCTCCAGGTTTGCAGATGACTGTAAACTGGGTGCAATCATAGAGTCCCCCAACAATACTAACATATTAGGAAAAGGATAAGAACGGAGAAGAATTCATACCAACTCACACACAAGAATTTATTAAACAGTTAAGCTCTTTTGTTCCTACTCTTTTTTGAAACTTCTTCAGAACTAATAAAAACACCATTGAAAACAAGTTATATAATGTCTTTAATTAAAGTTATCTTGGCCTAAATGGTTCATGTTCTATAAATTCGATTTTAAAATTAAGATGGTCTATAAACTCGATTTTAAAATAAACACATTTTAATATTGACTAAAACACATTGAACAGTGAGCGCTTTCATCTTGATAAGACTTCTTCAGACTGAATAATGAAATTAAAACATTCACTAAATATAAGATGAAAACGCTCACTGTTTAATATTTTTTAGTCAATAAATTATCGTTTAGTTATAGTCCAGCTTTTTATTTTGTTTTCCAGTTATTTCTTTTTTTTTTTTTGAGTGTTTTTTACATTTTTAATATTAGTTAATTATTTTATGGAATGTTATATTATTGGTTGTTTTTAGTCATGTGTTGCTGACAATGCATTATATAAATTGTTTTTAATGGTGTTTTATTAGTTTTGAAGAAGTTCCGCAAAACAGTAGGGACAAAAGCACTTAGCTGTTTAATAAATTCTTGTGTGCAAGTTGGTGTGGATTCTTCTCCTTTTTTTATCCTGTGGAAACACGGTTCTTAGTTTGTGTTTTTTTTTCTTTTGGATATTACAGAAAGGGCTGATACAGATAAATGATTGGTGCCAAACGCATGGACCAAAACTTAATGCAGAAAATGCCTCATTATCGTCTTTGGCAAAGAAGTAGCTCCTGCTTATTATGATAAAGATAGCACCCCTCTAAGCCCAAACTCAGTGGTTTGAGACTTGTGAACCCAGGTTGATAGCAATCTAAACTTTGATCACCATGTGCCCACAGTGGTAAGAAAAGCCTTCTACATTGTACATCTCATAAATAAGGGCATTGCATCCAAGACTAGGGAGGTTATAGCTCCACTGTACTAGACCTCAACAGACCACTAATTGAGTACAATGCTCAGTTCTGTCTGTACCTCACCAGAGACTTGCAACTGTAGAGACCACAGAGGTTTTTAACGAGAAATATCCAGAGCCTCCAAAACATGGCATACATGGAAAGACTGAAGTCCCTGTACTCTTTATCATACAGGCTTTTGAGAGGTACCTGTGCCCTAATGGAAATGCTGCACATCCACAAATCAAATGGGACAAGAATAACTCGCTCCAGGGATCTCAACCTAGCCTATGACATTACCAGAACCTGCAAGGGACACATATATCTCTCCCAGTGATTGACGCTCCTGTGAAATAAGCTCCCCCTCCATGTGAGGCAGAGCTCCTCAATGGCCCTATTTAAGCACAACCTTGACAACTGGATGGGTCACCATAATTCACCCCGGCGGTGGCACCTATGTCCCACAAGGCCAGTGATAATTGGTGTTGATCATAGAATTGGTCCGCTAACAATGACCATCTAACTATGGTCAATAAGACTACTTGGGTTATTACATGGCTAGGCTTATAAGGGCCCTAGGGCCATTATCCTAGTAACCTCCTATGAACCTATTTAGTAATTTCCTGTTATGGGAAACACAGACACTATGTTGTGAGATTGTGTTACTCTAATTAAATCAAATTTTGTCAGCAGTTTTATCATGGCTACATGTTAAAATAACTATTATACCTTGTAAAATGAGCATGTTTAGAAGAAGTATTATTATTAGTATTATTATAATTGTCATTATGATTATTATTATTTTTTTTCTGGTAGTACAATGTTCATTCACCAGCTCTTAGAATGATGGACAAGTAAAATGGTAGTCAGGATTGTTAAGCCAATTAATGAATGTCTAACACATTGTGTTAGACACCATAAAGAATGCCAGGCACAGTGATAAGTAGGTTTAGCTGCAAGTGCAACATCTTACCTTTTGTCACTTGTCATCCTGGCATAGTTTGTCTGAGGTGCTGATACACAAACTGACTGGACAATGGTGACTTGTATGAAGTATGCTGCTGATATAAAAGCATATGGAGACAGAAAGCTTGACAACTTGTTTTTACTGTTGTTGTTGAATAGTAAAAGTTAATATTTTGAATGGCAATTTGAAATTATTTGTGTATCTCTCACAGGCAAGTACTAGGATATCTCTTCTTACTGAATTAAGTCACATTTTATGACTAGTCAATTCCCATTCAGTCTTGAGAATCAAACCCAGTACTTTGTGTCTGTGAGCTAAACTCCTTAACCATTATGTTAGTCCCCCATCCCCTCTAATATTGTACCTTGTGTCTATGAGGCAAATACCTTAACCATTATATCAACCCAACCCCCTACCTACCTACCTACCTATCTATCTATCTATCTATCTATCTATCTATCTATCTATCTATCTATCTATCTATCTATCTATCTATCTATCTATCTATCTATCTATCTATCTATCTATCTATCTATCTATATCTACCTATCTGTCTGTTCATTTGCCTCTTTTGCCTAGATAATATCCATGTAATACATAATGAACAATGTGATAGTTATATGTGTCTTTCTCTGTCTTCCTTGTTGTTTATCTTCCCAAATAAGCATCCTGCAGAAATACTGTGAAAATACATACTCACTTTCTGCACAGCTTCATGTTAGGTGGTGTTGTAAACAATAAGTTAGAATAGGTATATTCAGTATTAACTGGAAGAATTCCACCAAGGTTAACATCTCCATCCTTAGAAAAGCCGTCAAGGACTGGGCTTCGTAAAAAACAACCTCTGTTTTTTTCTTGGTTTGTAAATAATGCCAGATTCATCATCCAAAATATTATATTCCATCCTATTTTGAAATCCATTCTGTTCTTTTTCATAAATTCAGTCTCCTAAACTTCAAATAAATAAAACAGCATTGATTTCCACAATAAGCCAGATCTACCTTAACATGTACAAGTAAAGAAAATAAATCAAAAAACAAATTAATTATTCATTAGCTACTTTTTGCTGTTTAGTCATCATAAACTAAGTACACTTCCCATTTGCCATAGTGTTACTAATTAATAGTGTAGTGGAAAGACGGTAACTTTTTTTTTTTTTATATTATCCATTTAAGGGCATTCAGACCATAACTGTGAATGCACAATCAGTTCCTGTGAATAGATGAAATATTTGACCTGACCCAGTTCGGCTTTGTTAAGGGCAGATCATGCCTACTAAACCTGGTTGACTTCTTCGAGACAGTCACCAAGGCCATAAATGAGGGAAAGGTGGTTCTCACAGCCTACCTTGACCTAGCCAAGGCTTTCGACACCATTCCCCACTCAGGTATTACAGAAAAACTCACCAGCCTGAACATAAACTCCTATGTCGTGAGATGGGTTTCCAACTGGCTTACAGACAGAACTCACATGGCAAGAATAGCGGGCTCCAGGTCCAACTCTAAAGCAGTCACAAGTGGTGTCCCGCAATGCTCGGTCCTGGGACCCCTACTGTTCTGCATATACTTCTCAGAAGTACAGGTAAACACAGGAGGACTATGGCTAACCAAGTTCGCCGATGACTGTAAACCGGGAGCCATAATTGACTCTCTGGCTGATACAGACATCCTCCAAAAGGGCCTTATTGAGATGACACCTGGTGTCAAAGTAATGGCCTCAAGCTAAATGCCAAAAAATGCATAGTCATCCCATTTGGGAAAAACAAAACACCCAAGAATTACCACATAGGTGGCAGCCCCCTTAATACAGAAGAGGTAATAAGAGATCTGGGGACCCAGGTAGATAGTAATCTCTCCTTTGACAATCATATTGCTAAAGTAGTTCAGAAATCCTTCTATGTGGCCCATCTAATTACTAAACGGTTCACATCTAGAAATAAAGAGGTTATAGTGCCCCTCTACTCGTCACTCATTAGACCCATCAGAGAGTACAATGCCCCATTTGGGATGTACCTCACAAGACACTTCCAACAGCTGGAAAGACCACAAAAGTACCTCACCAAGAGGATTATTGGCCTCAAATATATGTCCTATGCAGCCTGACTAAAAAAACTCCGGCTGTACTCAGTAGCATATCGCTTACTCAGAGGTGATCTCTGCCTGACTTACAAAGCCATGTCCAACTCAGAATTGATGGACATGCTCCACCTAAAGAAATCCAAGTCACTGCAAGCCATGCACTCTAGTGAGCTAAACCTCTCCACATCAATGAATAGAACATGCTGGAGGGATAGATTCCTGTCACAGAGACTCCCCATTCCTTGGAACAAAATTCCAAATTACATCAGGCAAAACCCCTCACTAACACTTTTCACGAGAAACCTTGACGAGTGGCTGGGTAAAAGAAAATACACCCCTGGGATCACTTCATTGGCTCTGATTGACAGAAGATCAGTTAATTAATCAATGGGGCGGCGAAAGCCGACACACTCTGGCTAGGCTTATAAATGCCCTCGGGCAGATAGCCTAGTACCTACCTATGAACCTATGTATAGAAAAATGGTAGAGAAAGCCCTAGAAAAGAAAGAGAAATGTAAGTATCAAGAGATAATTTAAGAGTGCAGCGAATGACTTAAGTGTTATGAATAAAGAATCAGTTGAAGTGAAAAATTTATTGGCATTTAACAGTGATATGATAAGATCTGCTAAAGTCTATGACAGTGATCCAAGAAGGTAATGTGCATGAGGTAGGATGCTCTAATGTACGGCTAAAAGACAGATCAGACAAAACAGTGTATGTGCTTCATGTAGGCAATCAGAGAATGCAAGCAGTGCTAAAGAAGATAACGTGCATTGAGAACTAAGTAAATAGCATTCTTGGAACGAAACTGCTGCCCTTCGAGATATCTTTCTATGCAGCACACTTGATTAGCAAAGATATCACCTCTAGAGCAAAGGGGGTTAATAACCCCTCTGTTCTCATCACTATTCAGGCCCATAATTGAGTATAATTCCCCTTTTGGCATGTACCATACAAAGCACCCTGCATAGGTTCATAGGTTCATAGGTTCATACTAGGCTATCTGCCCGAGGGCATTTACAAGCCTAGCCCATAGTTTTGTGGCTTATGCCACCCCTTTAGTATGGGGAACTATACCCATTATTTTGCTGTGCCTCTGTTGAGCAGTGACACTGAGGTAATCCCTGGGGTATATCTGCGATCTCCCATCCATTGGTCAAGATTTATCTTGAACAAGGCCAGCGAGGTGCTCTGCCTCACATATACCGGGATTTTATTCCACAGCATAGGGAGTCTTTGGGTGATGAATCTATCCCTCCAGCACGTCCTATTAATAGCCGTGTCGAGGTTTAAGTCTCCCTTGTGACTCTGACAGAGCTAGATTGTTTGAGCTGAAGCATATGCACCAAATCTGGGTTTGACATGGCCTTGTATGTTAGGCAAAGGTCACCTCTGAGCACTGAATAGAGCTGGAGTTCTTTCAGTCGGGCAGCATAGGACAGATGTTTGAGACCCTTTATCCTTTTGGTGAGGAACTTTGTGGCCTCTCCAGCTGCTGCAAGTGTCGGGTCAGATACATTCCGAATGGGGCATTGTACTCAATCATTGGTCTGATGAGTGATGAGTATAGGAGACTATGACCTCCCTTGATCTAGATGAGAATCCCTTCATGATAAGGTGGGCAATGTAGAAGGTCTTCCTAACTACTTTAGCTACATGGGTGTCAAATGACAGACTACTATCAACCTGGGTCCCCAGGTCCCTGATAACTTCTTCTGTGCTCAGTTGATTGCCACCTATTTGGTAGCTAGTAACCTTGTTTTTCCGAAGGGTATGACTATGCATTTTTGGCATTTAACTTTAGGCCATGGCTCTGGCACCAGTTATCCGCTTCTGTGAGACCCTTCTGAAGGATATCTGTGTCAGATGTGTTTTCTACTATGGCACCCAATTTGCAGTCATCTGCAAACTTTGTCAGCCATAACCCTCCTGTGTTTGCTTGTACTTCGGAAAAGTAGATGCCAAACAAGAGTGGGCCCAGGACTGAGCCCTGTGGTACACCACTTGTGACAGGCTTTGAGTCTGACATGGCGCCAGCAACTCTGACCCTGTGGGTTCTGTCACTCAGCCAGTTTGCAACCCATCTTGTGATGTATGGGTTAACATTTAAGCTGATGAGTTTTTCAATGATACCCGAGTGGGGTATTGTATCAAGGCCTTCGCCAGATCGAGGTAGGCTGTATGGACTGCCTTTCCTCATCAATGGCTTTGGTGACTGTTTCAAAAGTCAACCAAGTTTAGAAGGCATGATCTGCCTTTGACAAAGCCAAACTGGGATGGATCCAAAGTCTGCAAATTCCCTATGTCTTTATTTATGAGGTCCATTATGATCCTCTCCATGGCTTTGCAGATAAGGCTTGTCAAGCTAATGGGCCGGTAATTTCCAGGGTCGGTGGAGGCACCGCCTTTGTGAAGTGGGACCACAGTTGCAGTGCGCCACCCCTGGAGTGTATCCAGAGGTAAGACTATGATTAAACAGCTGTCCTAGCTGTGGGTTTAATTCCTCGTTGAGTTCGTGGAGCACACAGCCGGGGACACCATCAGGTCCCATGGATGCTGTGTTTTTTGCTTTGGAGAGAGCAGTTCTCACTTGGGCATTGGAGATGTTTGGGAGGCTGCAATCGCTTGTATAGGTATCTCTCCTTTTGGGGGGGGGAGAAGTTTGCACTGAACCTGTCAGCCAGTATGTTGGCAATGTCTGTAGGATCAGTAATCTTCACATCATTTTGAACTAGTTCTGAGCATATCTGGGAGTTTCCTCCCAGGTTTCTAACATAGCTAAAGAAGGCCTTATGATTGTCTTTTGAGTCTTTAGCTATTTTTCTCTCAAAATTTGCTTTGGATGATTTTATGAGAGCTCTTAGTTTTTACTTATAGTGATCAAGGGTGTCTTACCTTTTAAGGATTTTGCTCTATCTTGTAGTAGCTTCCTCCTTTGTTGTAGAGTTTGTTTATGGCTGGGGTCCACCAGACTGGACGCTTGCCTTTGGTACAAAGAGTCTTTGTTTTGCTTGGGATTGCCTTATCCATGCAGTCCTGCAGGTGCTGGTAGAAGGCATTTGTAAGTGATTCAGCGGCTTGAGTACTGTTTTCTGCCGGCTCGGGGCACTTAAAGGAGGTCACACTAGTCTTTAGAAGTGTGAAGTCGGCTTCGAGAAGTTCTTTACTGTGGTCTTTTTTATTTCAGGTGGGGTGGGATGAGGACCTCCAGCGAGATTAGTTTGTGATCTGATCTCACCAGTGAGGGGTATACTTCGTGTTGAACATTGTGCTCCCATGTTCGTGATGATGAGATCAAGTATGTTTTCTCCTCTTGTGGGGATGGTGACTAGTTGTTCCATGGCATTTGAGTTTATGAATTCCAGGAACTTTTGGGCTAGGGTGTTCGGGCTTGAGTAGTGTTCCCAGTCTATATTAGGGTAATTGAAGTCACCTAGTATGATGGTGTTTGGTGATACATTTATCCCCTCTAGTGTTTTCAGGAAGGCCATGTGAGGTTCCTGAGTTTGTGAGGGTGGCCTGTAACATGCTACAATTTGTAGAGCATTTGGAGAGACCTCAGAGGTTTCTAACTAAGAAGATCAAGGGACTATAACACATGCCTTACACAGACCGACTAAAATCCCTATCACTATACTCAATATCGTATAGACTTATTAGACAAGACTTATGCCTGGTTTACAGAGCAATCTCTGCTCCAAGTTGGGACCACAATATGGCCTACAACTTCAATAGGACGTATTAGAGGGACAGATTTGTCTCCCAGCAAATTCTGTGTCTTTGGAATAGGCTGCCAACTCATGTGAAGCAGACCACCTCTATGACACTGTTCAAAACAAGCCTGGATGAGCAGGTGGGGCACCATAAATTCTTACTGGGGATAGTGCCCACAACCTCCGGACATGGGCAGTCATTAATAAATACAATCCTGGCTATTGACTATAGTATATATGGTATTACATTGGGATGAAATGACTAGGCTTGAAATAACCACTGGGTCGATAGCCTAGTAGCCTCCTATGATCCTATGATCCTATGACCTAAAGAAGAATAAGATGTGAAACAAAGGACTCTGGTATCAACACAATGAGGGAGATGTTATGTGATTCACACACTGGCTGTTCTTAACAATGAAAGAATCCATCACATGTTGAAGCTAAACTATGAAAATGGTGATCAAACCACTTGGTGAAGTTCTTCCATTTTTATAAGATGAGTGAGTGTCTACTGCATGAATGCAAGGCAAAGAATACAATACAGTTTCATGGCCATGTAATCAGGTGTCTGATTATTCGGTGTACTTATATTGATAGTGGCAGGTTTATATTTTTTTTAAAAAATAAATACGGAGACTATGGAGACAATGGTAATAACACTCAAGTATTCTCACAGAGGTATAGAAAGGCCTGACGTATTTCTCTACAGTGTCCCACAGTGGCAATTTCTAAAACTGTTTGAATGTAGGTCAAGAACCCATGCATAAACAGGTGATAGACTAGTGAATCCCCTAATGGTTTGATAACTTGAAAGAAAATATACAGCCAATCAGATCTAATCTAGAGCTAAACCAGCTGTAACAGAAGATGTAGTGAGTAATGTAGTTAGAAGAAACAGAGAGAGAGAGAGAGAGGAGAGCAGAAATTGTGAAACCATGTCAAAAACAAGACAGAGGCAAACCAGAGTCAAAGGTATGTCTAAAATAGCACCGGGAATGACCTGCATTGTGAAAAATCACAATAGTTGGTAGAAATGATAATAAAAGTAGAAGTGATAAGACAAATACAAGTGAGTCAGACATATGGGTGCTGCAACAACACAGGTATCAGACAAAGGTTACCCTTTCCAGTTCACCTAAGGACAAAGGAGATAAGAAAAGGGAACAAAAGCCAGAAGTGAGTAGAGAGAGGAATGATATATATCTAAGACATGACGAGGCTCTGGGTGATAAGAGAATGGATGAGTGGAAGTGCATGAAAGGGAGAAATAAACTAAAAGTGCATAAAGAAAAGGAGAAAGGAGAGAAAGTAGTGCATATACTATGAGTTAAAATGGTGTTATGGGGCAGAGCCTGGGTGGTTAAGTGAAAGCAGCACTATCTCATAGCTCTCCAATAATTCTAAAAATTGTCAAGAAAAAATAATTATAAAAGTATATTTCTTCACAGACGTCTTCATAAAGGCTTTGTCTCCTCTGTTACTGAATTTTATCAAGTTGCTTGATAATTTTCCTCTTAAAATACTTAGGAGACTTCTCAGCTTATAGTAAAGATGAGCACCTCGAAACATTCTTATATAGACCTTGATTATAGAAGAACATACAGCAGATAACCGCCACAGTTCAGGAACTAACTTTGAAAATAAATGGGCCTCAGATAACTTAGGTGATTTGAGAGAAAATTCCTTAAAACAGGCAGGCATTCTCAAGGAAATAATGCAACAACTTTAAATTAAAATTACTGATGTGGAAACTGCTTTAAATGATGTGGAAGGAAGACTAAAGGAAGAACAGATAAAAACTGAAGAGCTACTGAAACAAAACACATGGCTACTAAACAACTTAGATGACCTTGAAAACAGAGAAAGATGCAACATATGAATATTTGATTTACCTGCAAAAGCTGAGGGAGAAGACCTATCTTTTTTAACAGCTTGGGTTTGTGGTTTGCTAAATCTAGAGGAAAGATTTCTGTAAGGTAGACAGAGTACATACATAACATGGGCGGCCATGGTGGTGCAGCAGTTAGCGTTGCCTCCTCACAGCAAAAGGTTCTCCGGTTCGATTCTTGGCTGGGGTGCTTTCTATGTGCAGTCTGCATGTTCTCCCTGTGGTCGCGTGGGTTTCCTCTGGGTGCTCCGGTTTCCTCCCAAAGACATGCTGTAGGTGGATTGGACACTCTAAATTGGCCTTAGGCATGAGTGTGTGCATGTGTGTGCCTTCTGTGGAAGGTTGGGTGCCGGGTTGGCAACTCAACACTGTGAAACTCCACTGCCAATCATGAGCAGACAGGGGATCTGCTGTGGTGACCCCTAACCGGGAAAAGCCAAAAGAGGAAGAAAAAGAGATAGTACATAACGCCATAGCTAAGCCTATGCCCACGACTACATCTCCTCCGAGATTTATACTGATACACGTTATATTATTTAGAGACAAGGAACTGGTTCTTAAAACAGTATGAGAAACAAAAACTTGAAATGTAGTCTTCACAGCATAAGGTATGACAATGATTACTCAACCAAAAAAAAAAATCCAGTTAAGGAACAAATGCATGTCACTAGTGGAACTGCTCAAGCAAAATGGAATTAAGTCTCAGATAATTTTCCTGGGGAAAATAAGAATGCACTTAACTACTGGAACTAGAATATTCAACTCCATCAAAGAAGCAACTTCCTTTGTAAAGAATAACAATATGAAATCCACTGCAGAATAAATGGACTGGTCATCTCCCACCTTGAAGAGATTTTCAGGAAAAAAAAAAAACTCACGGACTGGTATGAAGAAAATAAAAACAAAAAAATGATCTAACTGCAAATTCTAACACAAAATCATTAAAAACCTTGCAGATAAATTGAACTAAATATAGTGACTTTGTCTGCTGATGTATATTGAAAAAAGCAAAGGTTCTCAACTATATAAACTCCTACATTACAAGAAAGCATGAAACACAGAAATGAGTATACAGGTAAATACACTTAAAACTAACTTAAGCTTACTTACACCTGATGCCATAACATATGCTTTAATAATTTCACTATGCAAAAGTAAGTAGCATGTTAGAATAGCAAAAAGAGAAGTTTTTAATTGTCTTATTTTTTAAATGTATCACTCAAACATCAGAGGTAAAATCTTTTACCCAAATTTAACATGGTACTTTATCTGTTTAAGCACTTTTTATAAATTTGTTTGCTTGGGACTTTGGTTATGGACCCAGATTTAGAATAGTTTGGAGGGGTTGTGTTTTGAAATTGGAGAATGGTGGATTGTTTGAAGGGAAAGCTGGGAGACTTTGAATCATACATTCAGGATGAGCAAATGATCATCATTCTCATGGTCATATATTCACATGGTCAAAACTTGCCCCGCACACTCCCTTCCTGCATTCGACTCATGCCTTACTCCTAGATTGCTCACTCTGCTTTACTTCTCTTCAGACGAGTGAGAGAAAGTGGCCTCTAGAAACGCAAAACTCCCCACTTTTAAAAACAGTAGAATCAAGGTATGTCTATAGTGCACTTGCCATCCTCCAGATTATCCTAGCAGTTAGCTTATAAAAGATGCACTTCCATGAGGGGAAAAATGATATTAATAGGAATAGGATTTGCTTCTTCTTTACTTTTGCACTATCACTTGATTAAATTGACATTTATGCTTTCTTGTCAAGGCCTGGGCTAAAGTATATAATACGGAACTCACATTTATTGTCATATAAGGTGGCTGTGCAGAGCCATTGCTTTTTGATATGTAAACCTGCCTTATACATGACAAAACTTACGTATACCCACTGATTAAATAGTTGAGTATATGCCCTTTTCTATCTGGGGAAATTGACGAGTTGGAGGTTGGTGATTGCTATCGCTCATGTACTGCATCTAATTTGGTACACGGGCTTACTTGGAAATATAGTTTCTCTCATAATTATTATGATAAAAAAAATCAAAGGGACTTATTCCATGATGATTCTTCAACGCTGTTGCTATTTTGTCTTGCCCTTAACCCATTAGGCTGTTCACCTAATAGATTAGGTTATGGTTACTGCCTAAATCCATGAAATGAGCCTTATCTCATCTCATCTACATCCTGTGGATTATTTAAAAATGTATAGTCCGTCAGATGAGGATTTGAAAGCACAACTACAAATGGTTTAACAATTCTCAGATGATATAAGAATGACATTTGGTTTTGAAAACAGGTGTAAAAGCAACCCTTTAAAAAAGTAAAGGTGCAACACAAATAAAGTATCAACCGGGGAAAGGAGTGTGATAAAAAGGGACTTGAACTAGAGGGAGTGTAGAGGTATTTGGGAATAGATAAAGAGTCAGAAGTTCACTAAAGAATAGTTAAAAAACTGATTTGACATCTAGGAATAAAGTCCAAGTTATACATCAAGATGTTCCTTCTGTTCTAACTTACAGCTTTGGTGTGATTGACTGGCCCCAAAAAACAATGACTCAGTCAGACAAGAAAATAAGAAAAATGTTTCATGCATATCAAATAATACTTAAAAAACAGTGCATACCAAAGTATACATCTTTTATTCTGAAGGAGGTCCTAGAGGAAAAATATGAGAGTACAGAACATAGTCAAAATGTCTAAACCTATGAGGAATTCTAGGATAATTATGGCACCTAAAAGGGGAGGAGAAAGGGGAAAAAAAGAGAGGAAAATGGAAATTATAGGCCTATCACTTTATTAATGTAGATATCAGGATTTTTGGCAAAGGTACTGAAAGAAACACTGGATGAATTATTGCCATGTGTGTGTATGTATGTATGTATATATATGTATATTTTATATATATATATATATATATATATTTATATATATATATATATATATATATATATATATATATACACACACACACACACACACACACACACACACACACACACACACACACACACACACACACACACACACACACACACACACACACACACACACACACATCTATGGATAGAGAGATATATAATCAGTGCAGAAAATGAATTTGTGAAGGGAAGGAAGAAATCAGAAAAATACTGGTGGTACCTGCTAGAATTTATGCATAGGGAAGAAGAGAAGCAAGAAGGAAAATGAGGCATCATGATCTGTGATCTACGGACTGCATAAAGTCTTAGTTTGTTAATGTCAGTGGTTATGGCTACAACATTGGAGACAAAGAGACATTCGAAGTTTATGGAAATGGATGAAGTCCAGATAGTGTGATTAGGATAAAGGAAGGGGGTAGAGGTAAAGAAAAGAGACAGGATTCCCTAAGTACACAGGGCTCTCTGTTAGGATCACAATGACAAAGACTATAGAGAAAACCTTGATGAATTCTGAAAAAAGGTAAGGTAAAAAGTAACTCTTCAGATTGGGGGTGCTTATACATTCCTTGAGAGAATTAATGAAATATGGAAAAAAGAGCCTTGAGACAAAAAGCTGCATCAAATACAACATGGCATAGAGGTCCTAATTGTTAAAGTCAACATGAAAAGACTGAGCAAGGCAGAAATGTGAATGAATAGGAAAAGGTGTCTGGGGCTGTCTCATATCCATATGTGTGCACAGACATGTAACATTATTCACTGGAGGGACACAGAAGAGAAGGACGTTACGCAAAATATAGTGAGAGTGAGGGAGATATGGAGAAGCTTAATAAAAAACATGAATGGAGTGACACTAAAAGAATATGGATGCATGAAGTGGGGTAAATGAGAATCCCCCAAAAGCTATAGAGAAAAAGGGTGGGGACAAGGAGAGGGAAGAATAACGGAGAAATCTGGAGGTGAAGCTAGGCAGCTCAAGAGGAAGATTTGGTATTCAGAAAAGAGGATGATGGGAAAGACTTACAGAAATGCAAAATACTAGAGGCCAAGTGGTGTTACTACCTGGCAATCAGGTAGACCTTGAAAAAGAATACAGAGAGGGCAAAAGGGGAAAAAGGCAGAAAGAGAGGGACAAAAGAAGAGAGGTTATCACTGCAAAGGAAATGTAAGGGGTTAGTGAGGCAAAGGATCAAAAAAATGCAAGTTCAAATATAGGATCTGGGTCATCAAGCTCCTACAAGGATATTAGGCAATGTGTTTTTCACCAAATTGTGACTATGAATAAGTGAAACTTTAAGAAATAGTAGACAACTTTTGAGTTCTTGTAGATGATGACCTTTCATATCTTACTCACCCAGTTGACTTTTGAGTTCTTGTAGATGATGACCTTTCATATCTTACCCAGTTAGCCACTAACATCTATAAAGCATATATAGTTGACTTTCTGATCCCATATAGGGTTGGAAGCCACCATGGAGGTAAATGTCCACTTGCATAGCGTATTTATCATATCAGTCCACTGTTGTCTACAGCTTATTCACATGCCATCATGTACAGCTTGAGAAAGTACCAAGAGGCCTGAAAAAGAGAATCACAAGGCTTTGTGCCTTGCATTATAGCCAGTGACAACAGCAATTCTTTTTTCTATGTGCTATCACTTTCTTGGAGGAGAGTATTTGACATAAAGAACATTAATGATCTTTACTATTTGAAACCCCCCTGCTTCATTATCTCTCTTTGTGATGTGAACACTAGAAGACGCTCACCATTAATAAAAATTAGGAACTATGCCTATGTTTACTTTCAGAAATAAAAAAAAATCACATAAAAGGCTACTTTGTTATAATGACTGTAGAGATATGAACCATTTAAATAAATTGGGCGCGTTCCCATGTGACAATTGTCATTTTTGCTACTTAGTAGACTCAGAAAATACATTTATGCACCCTGTTACTGGGAAAATATATAAATTTAATATCTTCGCTACTTCTGAAACCAAAACTGTAGTGTATTTAACACAGTGAGTAATATGTAACAAATTCTATGTAGGTAAAACTAACTGTTCACTGATGGAAATAATGAGAGAACATATTACAGACATAAGAACATGTAACAAGAATAATTCCCTAGCAAAACATATAGCAGATACAAGTCAAGATCATTCTTTTAAGTTTATAGTGATAGAAAGTTGTTAGAGAGAATGGCAGAATGGGTGATGTTCATAATGAGACTGAATATAGGGAACTGTTTGGGCTATTGCACTTACAGGCAGATAAAGAAGGAGGCTTAAATGACAAGGTCTCTTTAAGACCCAAATTAAAGAAAAGGAAATTCCATTGACTTATTTTAATTAAATCATGTGTTTTTTATGGTATTGTTCTATTGGACATTACATTTTTGAATTGTTATATAATAAGCTTGTGTCATTGTACTTTTATGGTCTGAGGAAGTAGATTTTTCTTCAAAAGTGCTTACCTATTTCATTGTTTTATCTTATCATTAAAGTTTGCCAACTGCCTTTTAAGCACATTGCCTTCATTTTTATCCAGATAATTTCATATACCAAAGGCTCTCATACAGTATTATAGGAGGTTAGTAGGCTAATGACCCTGGAGCCTTTTTAAGCCTGGTCATTCATGCCCCAATTTTCCCAGTTATCAATGACCATGGAGCAGAATGGCTTTGATATAGATTTTAATGCTTATGAAATAAGATCCCTCTCTCATCTAAACTCATCCCATCTATCATTGCCTTTAAGGGGAAACTGGATGACTACACATAAAACTTTATGTTCCAAAAATGGATTCAGCACATCAAGAGCCTTGATGACTAACAGGATTTGGACTTGTTCATGGGACTTAAAAACCTACGAGGATATATATTGTAATATGAGGTGTATAGTATTCAACTGAGTCCCATAAATGCATGATTGTAGTTGAATCAGTAATATCACACATTGTAGCTAGACTGCTTTTAGTCTTGTATATTTTTAGAGATAGTAAATGTTTCCTCTCACCCCCCTCAAGACTCTGTAGTATCAGAGTTAGTTTATATAGTATATTGGGGTTGGGGGGGGGGGGCTGCAGAACTGGTTGCCATTCTATGAAAACACATACCTTGATTTTATTATTTAATTCCAGTATTGCAGCTGCTGACTTTATTGCACTGATGTTTTGGGACATAATTTTATTCTGTTCTGCTAGAAGTATTTCAACTTTATATATACAAGAAAAGTCATGATGCTCATTCCATTCAAAAAATGCCACTAAAAAAGTGAAGCACTGAGAGAAGCAATGAAATCTGAGTATAATAACATAAATTACAAAAACGTATGGCACTCTTATTAGATTAACCAGGGTATGTGCTATACTACTGCCTGTTAGTTTGTGCTCAGATGGTTAACCCTATGCACTGCTAACGAGAGTTTTCCTGTAGTCCTGAGATACAGTCCCTTAGTCTTCATTTGCCTAATGAATGACTCTGACCAAAGTTACTTCAGCAGGCAACATTCTTAGGCATCCATGGACAATAGGCTTCAAATCAGACAGATAAAAACTAAATTTTAAAAGTCTTCAGCAAATGGTTACTGGTGTGAGGTTTTACATTTTGCTCCTTACTTACATGTATTTATACACACACATATATATATATATATATATATATATATATATATATATATATATATATATATATATATATATAAACTAAAATGGTATGGTAACAAACAGCCTATTGATAACTCTTCAGTGTATATCCTAAAGTGGGTGCATTGAGGCATTGAGTTTGCTCATAAAATTATTTTTGCCTAGGAAGCTATGCAAACTCATTTACTATATAACTCATTTACTATATTCAACAATGTTAAATAGTGTTACATGTGCTTTCATAACCACACGTCATTTCAATGACATGTACTGGAGATGACCTCATTCATTCTTAAATTATTGCTTATTCTTTTTGTTTGGTGCACAAATTCCATACAGCAGTCTCCCAGAAAACTGTGACACTTGTCTACACTGTGTTTTGTGCACCTTTGTGGTGTTATGGGAAAAAGCCTTTAGGCATAACAACTACAGAAAAAGGCTAACGTTCTTGAGTCAGCCATTTTTGTTTCCCAATTTGCCTCACTGCAGTAGACAGTATGCATGGCTGTATAATCTGTACCTGAATTCCGTTATAATCCTAATTTCTTCAGATGAATAATCCATACCTATACTGCTGTGTAATCCCCAGTATCAGCATAGAACAAGTCCTACTTTATTTTTGAAGTTTGCTTTTATCTGTCTCTTAAATTCGTTATTAGATACAGCAGATATATCCTGTAATGGTAGGCATGAGATGTGCAGATTTAAAATCTGCCTTATTCTGAGATGAAATCTTTGGCTGGTGAATAAACACAACCAAATTGTTTTGTACTAAATGCAAACAGTGTTGACATGCTAGACAGTACAAATGGATTGGTGATGAAGTGCTGGTTTAAACACATTAAATGTAGGAAAATATAACACTGAAGGTTCTGTCCCCCATACCATGCATTTTATTTTAATATATGAACAGGTTTACACCACTGTCCAGATTCCAAAAGAGCTGCTGTCTTTTGGAATGGGGTCTAATATATCATGTACCCAAATGCCTTTCTCTTTATCACCTGTTATACATTAAAAACATCTAACACTTAAAACAGAATACATATCTGAATGTTTTACACCCCATCAACAATCATACATTCAAACTGCAAGCCAAAGAGATAAATGTTCCTTGTCACATTCAGTCAAGTAGTTGTCATACAGATTACTCCAAAAAATGGTTGCTCATATCTTATTATTTGTTTCACTTGCAAACATTACAAGTAAATAAATGAGTGATAAAACTATTATAGCAAACTGATCAAAACAGATGGTATGCCATTTATATAAGTGATATTACTAATCAGTTTCAGCAAGCCTATCTGCATCAGTATTATGATTCAGTTTTGGTGGTACTAACAAATTAATCTAAAGCCGAAATAAATGCAGCAGAAAAATGAGCTTTAAACACAGTTTTAATAGAGATTAGTGAAATGCTTACCCTAAATTATTTATTGTTAATGTGTCTTACCTTCATCACTTTGAACTGTCATACTACAAAGCAATGCCTCCTTTCCATTCTATAGGTTGTGAGTGTAGTTCTAAAGAACAGAGATTCTATTTATAGGATTCTCTTTGCCTCCAAATATTTGCTTAACTGGCTGATAACAAGAGGGATGACTCTATGTTATGCTTTGGACTTATTTACCAAAGTTCAATTTATTATAATCAGCTGTAATTAAATATATAATTATGCATATACCGAAAACTAAAGCTCTCAAGGGAAATAATTTTTCATTTATTATATTGTATTACAACAACAGAACAATTTCATTCTCAGTTAGCCATTCATTATTTCAATTTTACTATAAAATGTAAAGAATTTTGATTGGGCTTACTGAAAGAAATATGGACACCATCATTCACAAAGAATGCTTAAAACAATGTCTGTTGTCTGTCCTGAGTAATTTAGATCTTTAACATTATTGTATTCCTGACTACAGCAATTACATATTATTGCAGTTTTCACCTGTTTCTGTAAAAAATTAAAAAAGGCATGTACTTATAACAGGAGCGAGTGAAAGCGCTTAACTTTTTTATTAATACATTTTTTTAATTTGTTTTAGTCCATTTTTGTTCTCATTGAGACCAGCTTGGCATGTCAAGACACACAGGGGATCAGCGTTCCTTTTATTGAGTTTGTTTGTGTTTTTCTTGAATGCTGAAAATCTTTGGATAACAGCAGTTATGAAACTGTAGTTATTTTTAACTGACTACAGCGAAGTGGTTTCAATTAAATCAAAAGAAATAGCAAAAATGATGAGTATCTTATTTTTTCTTCATATTATTTCATTGGAAACAATATAGCCCAGGCAGTCCCTGAGATACGAACACCCGACTTGCATACAAGCTGGACTTACAAACTGACTACCATAAACGTATTATCTTAATAAATTTGATTTACTGTACATACAATGATTGATAGATATGAAGGCATAATCATGAAAACATTATGCACCTTCAGCAGTTTGCCAGCTTGAGGAAGCAAACGTTCCGCCATACAGTATCTAGCTTACAGTATATTTTTCTCTTACAGGTATTTGCAGCACCCTTGTAAGAATGCCTCAAATTGTAAAATTGATGGTAGTGCAGGTGAAGCCTCAAAGAAAAAGAAAACAGTCACAATTGAAAAAAAATGGAAATAAAATCATCAGAAAGAAGTGAAATGCCATCAGTCACTGGCAAAGCATTAGGCTACAGTCTATCACTAATCACAACAACTGTGAAAGATAAAGTGAAAATAATGGTTCATGTGAAAGGCTCTGTGCTGATGAAAGCTACAAATGGTTTAATTGTTGAAATGGAAACGTTACTGATGATTTGGTTAGAAGATCAAAGTCAGCATAATATTCCTATTAGCCTTTTTACTGATTTAAGAGTTCCTGAAGGTTATAAAGAAAATGATGAGTGTGATGGAGAATTTGTAGCCAGAAGGGGCTGATTCAATTGCTTTAAAGTGTCCACCTACAAACATACACAGCTGATAGACCAGCATCAACTGTACCAGCATGCACATTCAGATAAAAAGGATGTATGACACTCACATCTGCCTGTCTCCTTACACACCCCAAGACACATTTAAATAGTACACTGCTACAGAATCTGAAAGTCTGTTAACAATGGCCAGACATATTATGCAAAACTGTGGACAAATATCAATCCAATTAGTGGACAGTATTTCCACCTGCTCTCTGTGATGCTGTAACTCCCATACCTCGATAATGTCCTCCTCACAGGCCAGGAAAAGGGGCAAGGCCCACATGAAGGCCTTAACTATAGCACTGTGTTGCCATACCATTGGATAATGGAAAGGCAACCCAGCTGTTCTAGATGCAATTAGCAAGGAGTCACAGACTAGGGCAGAGGTAATCACCTGTTCATGCGCATTACCTACAAAAGGCAAGCTGCTGCCTATGGTAAACAGGTCTGACATTTTCTTCATGAAGACAGACTGCGATTATCTAGAATACTAGAACTGGATTTCTTCTCACAAAGGAGAACAGCACTATACCAGGTACATCATAGAATTAAACATGTAATGGAATGCAGATGTGGGGAAGACGTCTTGGGAAATAGGAATGTAAACAGTAGGTCTCAGCAACATTTCCTGGACTGATACGTTGCTGTTAGTTTGCTGTCCAGCACCTATAGCCACCCCTGATGGCTCTGTCTGCAGTGACATAGATCACAGCTCTGACCCCTGAGTCGCCCCAGCACTAGTCAGCTCACGTACAACTGCTACTAGATTTTCTGTTGTACAATACTGATAGTAAGTACTGGTGGATACAGCTGGCATATCACATCATGTACTGTCAATGAGCCCCTCTCAGTCTGTGAATGTCATACAGGATTAGTTCAAAGATTGTCCAGGTCTCCCTAACCATTCCTCATGTACTCTGGCTAGGTCACTGTGTACTCCACACCTGTATCTCATTGCCTTATCGAAACCTGTGGCTAGAATACCTGGTGCCCCCCTGCAGCAGGACAGCAGTTTATAGGTACTAGTAGTTGGGGGACACTGGCTCTGGCTCAGCAGCAGTGGATACATATTGAGCATACAATGTAAGGGAATGGATACAGTACCAGATATTCATGTACCATTACTTTGTTCCCAGGGGTCTGGCATGTCACAGACAAATTTCCCACACTCTGGGGACAGCCATCATGTATTGTCCAACTGGTGTCCAGAAATACACATTTGTCTGGCAGAGAGTCTACATCTATCAGGCACATGTACACATTCCATGAACATCTGGGTACTGCAGATGTCATACACCTATGAGGAGGACACCCTACACCAGATATGCACTGCTCTCAGTTGTTGTGCACCTCAGATGTTGCTGGAATGTCCACATGCACTTGTACTACCACTCCCCTATTTGTCAGTTGTAGGCTGGATGACATGGTACTGTAACGTTGCCCATAGGGGGCACCCAACAGTCAATGGCAGTGATGGGTGTGGGCAAACAACAAAACAGTATGTCACAGCACTCAGGTCATATCTGGCACTCCTGGTAACATATGAGGTTACTAGGCTATGGGCCCTGAACAGCCATATGCCTAGGCCAGATGTTAGCCATGTGTATACAAGTCAGTACCTGATGTTCCTGTCCAACAGGGACACAGCTGGTATCCCAAGGGGGTATGTGCAGTTAACCATACAATTATCCAGGTTATGCCTGCAAAGGTGTAAGTAGCTACCCTGCCTAATGTGGACAGGGTGACCATTCCACAGCAGGGTGATTATGTGGGACACACATCTGAGCTGCCAACAACCCAGTTCAGGACACACACCAGGTTGAGGGCATGTGTATGTGTTCTAAAAGAGTGCAGCATGACATCCCCTCATGCCGCAGTCTCAGCAATGTGGAATCCATGATTGCATTGCATGCCACACTGAATTCATCCCTGAAGTGTAATTATGACACCAGGTAGAGGGTTGGCCTTATAGCCTATTAGTGTATAGTAGATGTTTAATGCTCTGGTATTCCCTGGTGGGGAACCTCTGTGATGTCCCCAGCTGCTGCATGTGCTGTGTGATGTGAATGATAAACACTGAATTATACACATTAACGGTCCTTATGGGGGGGGAATACGGGGATGTATATACCCTATGACCCATGATGATATATCCTTATGTATGACATTGGGCATGTAGACTGTTTACTTTACAATGGAAGCAACATTGCATTGAAATGTCATGTTGCCAAAGACCACCCACAGCACCCTCATGACTGATTGCATGCCTAAGATGTTGTTAGTATTGTGAGACTATGTGAGGACATCACTCCCCCCATAGGGGTTCACACTGCATGTCCTGGTATGTGGCCTGAGGACATGTATCTGACAAAAGTCATGTGTCTGTGTGAGACCCTCCTAGGCAGATGGCCACACCACTAGAGAATCCAGTGACGGCATACAGCATGCAGTCATCTGCAGGCATGTTTAGACATAGCATAATGGCTGTTAGATGCACCTGATATGTGTACATCAGACATAACAGAGGCCCAAACATGGAATAGCAGCTGACACAGCTAGTTTTGGGCCAACCGCTTGAGGTGGATGTCCCTATGTGGAATAGGTGTGTCGTGTCAGTGCAACAGTGTGCTACACCTTTGATAACATATGGTGTGATGAATACTTAGCAGTGTTATGTCTATAATGGCCACATGGATTATACTGTTACAGAGTTTGTCCAGGTCAAGGTAGGCAGTTTGTGCTGTCACCCCCCCCCTGTCCATAGCTTTGGTGACAGTGTCATAGAGGTCAACTGAGTGTAACAGACATGAATCCTTCCTTGACAAAGTCTAAGTTTACGTAACAGAGTGTGGGCAGGTCACCAATGCCCTGGTTAATGGGGTTCACTATAAATTATGCTATGGCCTTGCAGAGCAATCTAGTTAGGCTGCTGGGTCTATCATGTGACTGACTGGGGGAAGGCCCACATTAGTGTAAAGGAGTGAAGGTAGTCAACCATCAAACAGATGGGACAAAGGCGGTACTCAGTCCTCCTTTGAATACTGTTCTTTATGGTGTTGCAAAGTTATGCTTGGGGTCATGTAGGGTGCATCCTTTGATGTGATAGGATCATGTGGCAGATGTATGCTATGACTATCACATAGCAATGGTGACCTGTTCCACACATATAGAAGACAGGGGATGCACTGTAGATATCCTGATGTACTGATGTGGAACACAGGGGGTATGACCTACACTGACTCTGTCAGGCATCCACTATCCTATACCAACAGCACTGGTATAGCTGGTGTCCCTGAGCACCACAGGTGAGCAGCTGCAGGTGCATTCTGTGCTGTTGGAGAAATATGTGTAATACGGGTGATGACTGTCTGTAGTGGAAGTGGGCAATGTAAGTTCTGTGTTTGTTATGCAAATTTGCAGGATGGATCCCATTCTCATGTACATGTTAAGGAGGCATTCCTCCAAAATGGGCACCTGCCCCTACTTTGTGTCAGAGAGTGGTATGTCATCCCTGTTATGGACAGTATGTGCTGGAGGGACAGTAATTTAAAATGAGTGGCTTAAAGCCAACACACTGGCTAGCTGCTTATAATGCCTAGAGCAGATAGATCTCTATGAACCTATATGTCCACCAGACAAAGGTACATATCCCAGCAGAGGATGATGTAGGCCTGTCTGGTATAGCTGACTACATGCATCTATACAAATGCACATATAGGACTTGTGTGTATATGTGGATATTGGTGCCAGTCCTTAATGAGGGTTTGGGGGCTGTGAGGCTGTGTATACCACCTACACAGGAGGATGTATTTCATGTTGGAGGTGTATATATGGCTGCCCTAGCTAGATGTGTATTGTGGAAGATTGTAACTGCAAACGTGACTGCATGATGGTTGCTTTGCCATGGAGGGTGACACCATAGGGATGCTGCAGTGGTAACTTGTGTTGTGTGATATCAACTGCAACACACCTTCACCTTATCTGTGGATAGCCTTGACTGCAGCAAGGTGTTTGTGCACCCACTGTTGATGGCTTACTGGCCATTTGTGTGCTACCATGGGTACGTCTTACAATGTATGTTAGGGTCATTCAACTGACCCAGGATCAGGGTACAGACCTGATTCCTAATACAGTTGATGAGGTCTATATAGGCAGAATGGGCTTCCTTGTCGCATGTGGTGGCCAGTAGCTAGCTGTGATTTGAATAGGTTTGTGCTGGAAATGGTGAACTGCCCCTGCCATGTTCCCTGTGCATCTTACTGCCTGTAAAGTATGGAGGTGTGTATGCATCTCATAGATATGGAAACCCCATGTCCCATGTCAGTACTGGCTACACTTTGGCTTCAGCAGGTATGATAGGATGGTTGACCATCTAAGGCTGGGGTACTCTCTGCACCTTTGAACCATGGTCTGTGTGACTGCATAGATGTTTTCAGTTCTCAGGGTTAGGACTGCTTGCAATGAGGGCAAAGTCATGTGTACACCTGTAGTGTTTAGCAGCATGACCTTCAATGCAGGCTGCACTGATACTTGTATGTTGGTAGTGATACATTCACCAGTGTTACTAATGGAGTCACTATGGGGCTGGTGACAACCACTGCCAGATGCATGTTGATCAATGAAGACAGATGGAGGCCATCTCTCACAGAGCATCGTGGTCTGTTTACCATATCATCCCAGACTCACAGGTACTGGAAACCCTGGAATATCACAGGAGAAATCTGGACACATTAAGGGCAATCATTCCCTGATTGTATTGAGGCATCTGTCTAGCTAACAGCATAATGCTCAATAAGGCTAGGGACATACCTGCCTGGGACACATAACCAGTTTTCTCATTCATGTATCACTGCATACAGACCAGGGACGTACATGTCAGCTCAGGTCAGGCACACCAACATGTACTGTGACAGACCCATGACAATACCTGTTGGTGAGAGACAGCAGTGTATATGCAATATGGCAGACTTTGTCATCTGACACAATACTAATTGTGACCATCCACATACACTGCCAGGTCAGAGGCACACCAGTGTGTTTCCACTGGAGTCCTTATGTGTAACATGTTTGACATGGGCTGACTCGTGCTTAGCTGTGGGACACAGGTGCGTGGTCATGCATGTTATGTGCTGTGTACGGCTGGAGTTTTCATGTGTGTCTTTGCCTCGGAGATCTCCTTTGTTTGTGGATGTGTATGTTGAGGACCACTGTGAATGTTTATGCATGTTGTGTAGGTGTGTGAGGTGTGCTGATT
Organism: Protopterus annectens; assembly: GCF_019279795.1. Classification (NCBI taxonomy): domain Eukaryota; kingdom Metazoa; phylum Chordata; order Ceratodontiformes; family Protopteridae; genus Protopterus; species Protopterus annectens. Next base: position 1,777,731,074 of record NC_056732.1, read on the forward strand.
GTGTTGACAACCTGTTTGGGGACAGATATGTGGCCTTGACAGGCAGAGAGCATGGACTGCAGGTTCCTACAGTCATTGCATCTCTCACACAGTGTGTTCCTTGGTGTTATTTGTAGATGACTGTCCATTCGTGTACATGAGACAGGTGCTACACAGTGCCAGAATACCAATATCAAATACACTTGCTGGGGAAACTGTAGGACATTGACCAGCCATATAGTCCAGAATCTGAGGGAGGAAGGCCAGGAGACCTGAGGGTGGATGTACAGACCAGGTGATTACTAATACATTAGGGGGCTGACACCACAGCAGGCCATATAGACAGCCTATGACCAAGCAGTAATCAGTGCAACAGCTACATGGAGTGCAACACCTCATAGCACATGCAGCAAGTAGAATGACACATCAGGATCAGGGGGGTAATGCATGCTGTAATGCCAGTATGTTGCCAGCTCCCACATATATACTGTGCTGATAGATGGCAGGGGTATGATGTGGGTTTTAGAGGTGGATAGTACTGCCAAAAGTGGATGAGCAGGGTCTGTACATAATGGTGACCAATGTATGCAGTCCTGAGATTTGTCCCTCTGTTACTGTCTTTTAGGTGGGATGAACAGACGACACAACCCACCATTATCAGAAGCTGAGAACGCTGCAATTATCGATGCCCTGAGACTCCATCACCGGGTGCTGTTTTCAAGGAGAAAGCAAAACTGCAACAACGTGCTGCCCTGTGGGCAGAACTGGTAGCAACAGTGAATAATGTGGGCCACTGGTTCAGGAGCTACAAACAGGTCTGACACCATGCCACTAATCTCATACACCATGCATGACAAAGGGCTGCAATTGTAGCCAGGGACCATGCTGGCACAGGGGGACAGCCTGCTACTGAACCACCAATCAGCCACGGAGGAGTTCCTGGCAAACTTTGGTTTAGCCACCAGCTCACGGGAAACCATTAGTACATATGTTGTGGAGGTGGGTGGCACAGATGCCACAGCTGAGGAGCATCCAGGTAAGGATCCAGTGGTCATCGCATTAATACTGTAGCATTCATAGTGGCAGCCTCTGCATACCTGTATGCATATGTCAGGTCAATCTATATTTGTGGGTGGGGTTTTCTAATGCACACATGTGCACACATATTGTGAATGTCAGCAATTTAGGTAGTATCACAGCCTGTACTGTACATGTTCATAAATGCACATATTATCCTGTACCAATGCCACATGTGTGTGTACTGAGACTATCTCTCCTCCACAAATCCATAAGTACCTCTGATGTGGCTGGGGAACATCAACCTGTAGCCAGTGAGTATGTAACTGTCATGTTATGGCTCACCTATACCATAGGCATGTTAAGTTCTGCCATGCACATGACTGTTAAGCTTAGTCATATTGCAATACATGCATGTTCACTTGTGGTGAGATTCACTGCAGTGCATCACTTTGGTAATCACAGGAACATATTTGCAGGAGCTGTAACATATTAGCACGTACTTTTGTATAGGTATAGCCACGGTGCTACACAGAGGTACATTACTATTGTGTACCCGGGTGCACTGTGTGTTAGGTGAAGATCCATCACATACTCCGACATGTCATGTATTTCACAGGTGTATAGTAATAGAAACATTAACTGGACATAGCTGCATTGCATGTTGTTGAGGCCTGTCCAGAGTGTGTCTGTTGTGGTCTGATTGTGTGTTGTGCATGGCATCAATCAGAAGATGTGGTCTGCATAATGCCTTTGTGAAACCTCATCTGTATGTGTGTGTGTGTGTGTGTGTGTGTGTGTGTGTGTGTGTGTGTGTGTGTGTGTGTGTGTGTGTGTGGATCAGCAAACATTATAGTGCAGGAATTAATGTAATCATGTTGACTTCCCCTCACATGTGATCATGGGGTTGGAGTGTGCCCCCCTCACAACCTGATGTTAGTGTCTCATTGGACTCTGATGATGATGATGGTGGCCATTGTGAGGCACAGGTATGGTTGTTGGGGGCTGAATCTGTACCATTGGTTGACATCCCATTTTCATCCCCAATGTCCCTGCACATGGTCAGTATGCCCACACATACCCAGTCCCCAGCAGCCACAGATATTGTGCAGTCAGAGGGTGGTGGCATTGAACAGGGTGGCGTGGTGAATATAGCATCTGTGACTGTAGACGCTAGCTATAGCCAGAGAGCTGGCAAGGTCCCACACTGGCAGACTGACAGGGATGCTCTAAGGAGGACAGCTGCCCATCCAGACCCTGTCAGAGGTGTCGCAACACGTGTCACCCAACACATATTTTGGTCCATTATGGAGGCACAAGCACATTGTGAATAGTATGACTGATGGATGCTCAGGGTCATGGATGTGACACTGCTTGGCATGCATGATTCCCTGTCCAATACTGAGTGGAGCAGTACTGATTTGAGGCTCTCTGCATGGAACAGGTGTTGAAGGCCATGGATAACCTTCGTGAATGTTAACATAACCTTTCCAGTTGCTGCAGGTGTGTGCATAGGTACATACCAGAACGGCCATGCTGGTAATGTATTGTACTGACTGAGGACTATACATAGGTAATATCCACCTTTTGTCTAGATGCAGTCCCTTCACCTATGTGGTGAACCACGTACAAGGCTTTTCTGACCACTGCCACTACTTGTTGCCTGAATACGACAGTGTTATTATCCTGAGTACCCAGGTTTGTCAGTGCAGTCTGTGTGTTTATGTGGTTGCCGTTGATGTGGGATATAGTGAGGCCATGTCCTTGCCATATGGTATGATGGTACTGTTATCTGCATTTAGCTTGAGGCCAGGACCTTGCCACCATTCCAAACCCACTGTATGACCCCCATTGCTGTGTGTTAACAGTAGTTTGTCTGTCAATGACAGACAGCACACTACTTACAGTCGACACAGCCTTAGGCAGTACCTACATATGTGGGTGTTGGCAGTTAACATTCATGCCTAGATACATGTGGGACATTGGTGGCAGCACCTACTTACAGGACCTCTACATGTCAACATATTGCACACACATAGGCAACACAGAGTAAGGTTGCCGCCTTATCCAGTGTAGACTGTGGGACATATCTTGTAGTATCATGACAGTTGGCAGGACATATCATACCAATGGCAAGTGCAATGGACAGGACTTCCCTTTCTTTGTTAATATACAGCTTCCTTGTGTTACATTACCTTAGCTTAAGCTATTTCTCATAACATTAAGCTGCTTCTGAGGTGAATTAACTGCTTTGTGCAAGTAGTAGACAACTTTAGGAAATGTATGTTGTCCTACAGCCTGGGGACCTCTGTATTGTTTGAGTTGTCATCATAGGTCACACCTGGCCAAACATGGACTGCAACCAGTAGGGTGGGACAGATGGTGACCATATCTCTTACCTGTATATATGTCTGCAGACTGTCCTGACGTTTGCCACATATTTTTGTTCTGTTTGTCATTATGTTGTGGTTTTCTGGCAAATTTGTAACAAATCATGAAAGACATGTTAGAGAAGAATAAAGGATATATACATGTCAGACTTCATACCATTCAGAATATGCATGTGAATGCACAACCTATTATGCTATCTACTTTCTGTGTTTGTCATAGCAATTTGTAAACATTGAGCCTAATATTTGGCCTTTGTCCCACTTTTCTGTATGGCTTTACGCAGACATCTTTCTGTGAGGGGTTGAGAGGTATGCTGGTGGCTGTAACACAGTCACACTGCTACAAGGAGATATACATACATACACAAACACACACACACACACACACACACACACACACACACACACACACACACACACACACACACACACACTCATGAACTGCCCATGTTTGTTGGGAGTAGAATCCCTACCTGCCTAGTTTTACATGCGATAGTGCTATATACATAATGCAAGTGCCACAGAGCTTATATAGTTTTTCAGTGCCTGCCATTACTATTCAGGTGGATAACATTTGCAAGTTCTGTAAGGATTGCCACTGGAGGGGTTAACAGGCCCTTAAAATGGCAGAGCCATCTGAAACACACACACACACACACACACACACACACACACACACACACACACACACACACACACACGCACACACACACACACACAAACACACACACACACACACACACACACACACACACACACACACACACACACACGCACTGCTGCATGGTGACATGCATTGAAACACACATGCGCACAGAGTTGCCACTTTTAAGACTTGAACACCTACCTATCTAGTTATGTACACTACATACCAACATGAGTATTGCACGTGCCACACTGCTATTGTGTTAGAAAATTTGTAACTGTGCTTTTAAGGTGGATGACATCTATAGGGGCCCTGACTAGATTGGCAATGGGGGTGTTAGTGTGGAACAGGTGAACAAAATGGTACAACCATCGCACACACACACACACACACACACACACACACACACACACACACACACACACACACACACACACACAGGCAAGACAGCCACCAGGGAAATGCATACAGACACAAATACACTCACACATTTGCCAGTATTCAGATTAGAACCCCTATCTATCTAGTTGGCATTTAGTATAGTGCTACATGCATATTGCATGCACCACAGAGATTATATGCTGGGGGCATACCTCAGAACTTCTTACAGCAATTAATCTGGACAAAGCCTTCAGGAATGGTGGGATAAACTCCCAAAAATAGGGACATCTCTCACATATTGTCCTTACTAACCTAGACAATTGATAGGGTAACAGGTTTTGCATCAGCATGAATATTCAGAGGGTATGAAATCTGAAGCTGAAATGTCTGTCATGATTTCTGACTTCTACTGTCACTGATTTGCAAATGTTTTCACAGAAACCCCCATTGTTATGAGACATGGGCCACATATATATGGCAAACATAGGGACATTCTGCATAAATCTGTACAGATGACTGGTATGGCCTGGAGATTTTCAAATGGTGCATCTAAGGTGGATGACATCAACAGGCCCTTTAAAGTAATGTCATGGGGAGGGGTCAACAGGCCTCAAAATGGTATAACCAACACAAACGACAGTTACAGGGGATATGCTTCAGACACACACACACACACACACACACACACACACACACACACACACACACACACACACACACACACACACTCACACACACACACACACTATTACAGTTTGCTGTATTGAGATTCAAACCCCCATCTACCTAGTTGTATGTATTATAATGCTACCTACTCATCACATGTACCTCAGAGCTTACATTCCTAGAAAGTGTCCAACAGTGAATCTAAGATGGATGACATGAACTGGTTGGAACAGGACTCAGAATGGTATAAACAACATACACATACAGAGGTATGCTTCTCACAGAGACACATATACAGTATCACAGTTAACAGTATTGAGATTAGAACCCCTACCTATCTAGTCATCTGACTAGAGTGCTACATACTTATCACATGTGCCACAAAGCTTAGATACCTGCAGATTGTCAAATGGTGCATCTAAGGTGAATGAGATCAGCAGACCTTGTAAAGTATGGCAATGGGGAGTTTACTGGGTGGAACAGGCCTCAAAATGGTATAACTTACAAACACAAACACACACAGTTGCCAATGCTGAGATTAGACCCCCCCTTTATGTTTTATAGTGCTACGTACTTAACACATGCACCATAGAGCTTATATAGCTGAAGAATGTTCAACTTTGCTTCTAAGGTGAATTACATCAGCAGGCCTTGTAAAGTAGGGCAATGGGGGATTTACTGGGTGGAATAAGCCTCAAAACGGTATTACCTATAAACACACAGTTGCCAGTGCTGAGATTAGAACCCCTACCTATGTAGTTGTACATACTATAGTGCAATGCATTATGGAGCTTATATGGCTGAAGAGTGTTGAACGATCCTTCTAAGGTGAATGACATTTACAGGCCCTGTAGAGCAGTGAAATAGTGGGTTACCAGGGTGGAACAGGCCGTAAAATGTATTGCCATTGCACACACATAGGCAGGAAATACAGACAGCCACAAGGAGATATCCTTGAGAACACACACACACACACACACACACACACACACACACACACACACACACATACACACATGGACTGAGCTTCCATCGCTAGGATTAGAACCACAATCTGTCTACACTACAATGCAACTCAGTTATTGCATGCGTCACAAGGCTTACTCAAATGAAGAGTGTTTGCCACTGCTGTTGGGGTGAATGACATCAATAGCTGCTGATAGGTAGGCTACAATTGTGGAGGACACTAGTATCAGGGCCATAAAATGAGTGACCATTACACAGACATAGACCTGGTGGGCATATGTATTCTGCTGTAAATGTAATAGATAGAGAAACACACACACACACACATGGTGGGTGATGTCAGATTACAACCCCCACCTCACTAGTATTACACAATGGAGCTCACCTAAGTACTTGCACATGCCGCTGGCTACAATTGATGTGCAAATGGCTGCAGCAGTACATCAGTCTATGCCTTTCAGGGTCTCTCTCTCTCTATCTTCTCTCTGTATCTCTCCGTCTGTCTCTCTCTTCCCCCATCTCTGCCTGTCTATAATTGATATATCTGCATATGTTATGTATATATATATATATATATATATATATATATATATATATATATGTGTGTGTGTGTGTGTGTGTGTGTGTGTGTGTGTGTATATCACACTCAACAGATCCAGATATATCTTATATGTGCCACATACAGATAAATGAGTGTAATCCTGTCTGATAGGGGAGGGGAAATTAAGTTAATGTATACATAGCTGTGTGTATTAAAAGGCATATATGGACAACACAGTTCTATAGTCAGATGTGGGTTTAGACATGGGCTGTAATTCTCTAAGTGCATGAGCATGCCCAGTATGACATTCAATGCTAACAGTGGGACTCCATTCCGGAGCTACCTGTACTCTGGTCCAGGATTATGTGTGCCTGAATGAACCTGTGTAAACAGACCAGCACCTCAGTGATATACTGGCTGAGGGATCTCCTGGCTGTGTGCTATCCTTATTAACTGAATCATATCCTGGGGTGGGTACTGAGTTCATTGGACTGAGCAGAGTTTTCCATAATATGTGTGTTATATTCTACATAGCACTGTGATTTCTTGGAATGTCAGTGGTAGATCATTATAGATTAATATGAGGAACCACTGACAAACATTTGTTTACTGACTCCATACACTGCAGGGAACCTATATTACTGCACAAATTGTTCTAGTGTGGACATTCTACATTTGTCTGGCCAGTGGTTCTCTTTCCCCTTATATCTATTTTTCTTGTCCTTCTGTAGTCCAGTCACAGGTTTTGTCCACATTTGCTGCTGTTATGTATTTGTAGTTATGGTGTGACTGTGGTAGAAGTTGTAATATCACATACAGGGTTAAGGACTTCATGCCTCTGACTGTACCTGTTTAGCAGGTTGTCCATCATTATGCCCCATACATCTGTTGTGGTCCTCTGACAGTTTGTGTTGCACTGTTATTATTAGGCTACATATTGGCCATAACTCTCAAACTCTTACAGACAGACATCTGTACAGAACCATAAATGACAGCTGGACACAGGCCCGACATGGGGACAGGGTACTAATATTGCACTTCCAAATGTAGACAGGTAGTAGAATTGTTTTGTATTAGCTTGCATTTTATTATGGGTATGACATCTGCATCTCAACTGTCTGTCATTGATGTTTTCACATCAACCTTTCTTGGTTTGCAAATAGCTTGCTAGACAAATGCAATGTTATGACAAGCAGAACAGATATATGAGGCATATGTGTGGGCATTCTGTGACACCCTGTCACTCCAGGGGTATGGATGGTGCCAACTGACTTGTTGTCAGTACTGACACAGTAACGTAGCAGCCTTTATATCCTGGCACTAGACTAACTTGTCACAATCTGCTGTTGTACTAGGCACCATCTAGGTTACTTAGAGCTGTGTACTGTCCATATGTGTGGCCCCTTGTCCCTCCATTGTCCACCTTTCCTGCAGTAACACATATTGACTTCTGGACAGTTTGTACAACTCCTGCTGTAGGTGTAGCTAACATGCAAAATAGCTGGCAGAGCCAATCTCAAACAATGGACCCTATCAACCACAGCACTGTACTTAGACCAGTAAGCCACAACAGCCACCAGTAAGTGCTGTCTACTTTCTGACACTATTAACCATACACATACATAGCACATTGACCCCTGCATATTGTGGAAATGGAACAATTTAGCAAATTGATTGGGACAGCCCTGGGAATGTGCGGTCTGCTGCTATTACCTTACAAACATGAATGTTACTGCAGTTCTATGGGAACACTGGTGTTTTGGGGGTAAGTGAGCATATCTCTCAATTGTACACATTTTTGCAGACTGCTGTCCAGATGTATGCCTCATATTTTGGGTCCATTTTCATAAAATTGTGGTTGTCTGGAACAATACTGGCAAATCATTAAAGACTAAAGTTAGAAAGTGATGACAAGCATTTGTATTTCAGACTTCTTACCCTTCAGAGCATTTATGCTACTGCAAGACCTGTTATAATATAACTTTCTAAGTTTGTCAGAGCAATATTTCATAACTGTCCCTATTTTTGGGCCTTTGCCACACATTTCTTCTTTATGGCTTTTAAACAGATGTCTTGCTGTCAGAGGTTGAGAAGTATGTATGGGACTCCAGCATTGACATCTATGCATCTGTCCTATGACCCCACTGTTTGTTAGTCCCTCACATATACAGCAGTGAGTTTTGTCGCCTTGGAGATTACTACATATTCTAGGGCAGCCAGTATATGGCACACATTTCTTGTTGTTCCACATATCTGTCAGTTGTCTGCTGCTATCTCAGTAACCCACTCCATTCCCTTGCATACATGCAGCTATAACATAGATATGCTACCACTACCACAGTCACTCTTCTTAACAATAAATGAATGGGGTAGTACACTGTGGTAGCAATAACATAGATATGCTACCACAGTGTACTACCCCATTCATTTGTTGTTAAGAAGAGTGACTTACCTTGTGCCTGCAGCAATTGAGAGGACAGTGCTTCAGGGCTGACTTTGTCAGATGCATGCAGTACACAGACTATACATGGTAAGGTACAGGTATTGTGATGTGGGTGGCATCCTTTTTACTGTGTGTATGTGAGTCAGCATGAGGTCTCAGTCCCTGGGTCCCCTAGGTTGTCAGTGTATGTGCTATGCATTGCCTCTTTGCCAAGAACAGGGCATACTGGGCATGCCTACATCTGCCTACAGGGACAGACATGGGGGTTCCTCCTCCGAGTTCTCCTGTGCCTGTCGGGACCTTGGCAATGGTGGGAGGCTGTGTGTCCCTTCCCACTGCTATTCCTGCCACAGCTGCTTCTGCAGGATCATATTGTGTAGCATGGCACATACTATGAACATGTGTGCACATGTGGCTGGAGAGTACTGCAGGGCTCCACCAGATATGGTGAGGCAGCAGAACTGTGACTTGAGCAGCCCAAACACATGCTCTACGATGTTTCTAGTTTGTGTGTGTGTGCCTCATTATGGCATTCTTCAGTGGTTGTGTGTGCATTTATGAAGGGTGGCATCATCCACGGTTCCAGTGTGTAGCCAGCATCCCCCCACTAGATGGCTGTACGGGAAGTCCCTCCTAGCAAATGCCTGGTACAGCTGTGATGCATGCCAGATGTGGGAGTTGTGATAACTGCCAGGAGTGCCAGCACACACATTGATGATAATGCCCTGGACATTGCACATGACCTGGCAGTTGATGGAGTGATAACTCTTGCAGTTGACATACACTTTAACATCCCCCATGGGTGGTGCTTTGATGTACACATGAGTGCAGTCTATGGCACCCAATTTCCTCTACTGCTAAGCCCTGCAGTGCTCCAATCAAACCTGTGGCTCTAGTGTAAACATTGCTCAGCAGTTTAGACCCTCCCCTGAACATGGGCATGCTTAGCTTTTCTTTAACCAGCTAAAACAAGCTCTGCAGGGCTAAGCAGAGTTGAGCAGCATCCGACACACCAGACACACCCACCTGCTTAACTGTGCTTAGCTGAGTGCAAACAGGCACCTCTCAGCTCCAATCCACTTGTACATGCCATGACACACTTCCTTTTCATGTCAGCTCTCTCTTCTGCCTACACTACCACAGTTCTAGCCCTTACACACTTAGTACCTACGGACACAGTGGCCCTTTTTGCTATTTAATAAACTTGGCTCATTTACATACACCTAATTGTGTCTACCCTGGATACTGCACTACACCAGAGCCTATCTTCTTAGCAACCACTATAACCTGCCATTGTATGACTCTGCATGTTGTCCACTATAATTCCATAACTTTGCACACCTTTATATTTCTTCTTTTACACATTTCAATTTTTTTTAAGAAATAGCATGTTTGAGCACTGCTGTGCACCGCTTAAACGTGACATATGTATTAAAAAAAGTTAAATTTTTCATATATTGCATTACATTTTTGTATCACTGGCCATAGATTTGGCCATTTGCATGGCTATTGTCACATATACAGCCTTTTGTTTGGGTTGTCATCGCCCCTGTTTCAATTTTATGGTCCGGTAAATGATTAGTAACCGCGTACATTTTTCCTACTGACATGGCACCTACACAGATGCTTTTCTGCTTGCTGGATTGCAAAATAACCTCATTTGCATGGTTTTCACCAGCAGATGAGGTGATTTGCATTCTGCAATTCCTTCCGTGTCTGCACCATATGCCCCCAGTCATGTTCCCTGGATCACTTGGTGGACATATTTCATGTTCGGGTCACAACACTATTCCTACACTGAGAATTGCTCTTCTTAGTGTTTATTGAATTACCTCCATATGTCATTGGAAAGAAAGTTATTGCTCTATATATATTCATCTGGCTTCATTCATGTCCCTACAGACATGCACACCCATGTCCAATGGGACATCCTACTCTGAGTCTAAAGATACTGCCAAACCTTTAGCCACAAAGTTCATTTCTAACCTCATTGGCCTACTCAACCCACAATTCTGTCTATCCCCTCTCATACTGCTTCTCCTGAAATCTCTATTGACTGGGTGCTACATATGCTATCAAAGCCCAAGGATAAAGCTCTGTTGGTCTTGACAACGTACCCAACCATCTCTTGTCTAGTGACAAGAAACACCTGGCTTATACCTACCTTTACCTATTCAGCTAAGTCTCACCTCTAGTAATAACTTACATGAATTGAGAATGACCAATGTGGTGTCACTACACAAGTGTAGTCATACTACTAACCATAAAATTATAAATCTAGTAGCCCTACTAGCATTATTTGTAAGGCCATGGCATGAAAAATTGACAGACACTCAAATGGCCTTTATAGTCCCCAGTCCTTTGACTCCAGTCAGTTCTGTTTCCTTAAAGGGAGATTGTGTGTACCCACCACAGTTGACTTCTTTGAAAAGCCTAATGTGTCTTTGGATAAAGGTAAATCTAGCCATGGTGTGTACCTGAATCTTTCAAAAGCATTGTAAAAAGGATATAACTGATAAGCTGTCTCAGCTTAACATTATCTAATATAAATAGCCATGTATATCAACAGCAGAATGCATAACAGTTACAATAGTGGTGCCTCCTCACAATACAGAAATGTAACTAGTGACATCCCAAAGAGCTCATTCCTTAGTTATCCACTCAGAGACATTGGTTAACCAAGGTTGCTGATGACTACAAATTGATTTCACTTGTCAGTTTTTTCAAGGATGCTTAGACACCCATCTAAGCCTAGACTTAGCTAATGAATAGTTGCCCTTACTGGACATACCCTGAATGTCATGAAATGTAGTGTAGGCACCCTTGGGAAACATTACACACCCCTTCTTGTATAAAAAGCACCCCTGTCCTCAAAATGGACTCAGTTATTAGTGACCTGTGAATATTAGGAGATAAAGATCTCTTTTTTGACCACCATGTCCAACTTATAATTAGGAAATCTTTCCATGTAGCTCAACTTTTTCTTATGTGTTCCTTTTCTTGATGGAAGAATGTCGCCAAGCTATTTTTTTTCTCCTATTAAACCTGTTGTTGATTGTAATGCTCTTTGGCATGTACCTTAATAAACATTTAAAACCAACTTAAAAGACCTCAGTAATACCTAAGCAAGAGAGTAGTATAGGTAACTTAAGACAACCTAAAAGACTAAAGACCTCTCCCTATACTCCATTGTGTAGCATCTTCTATGAGTGGATCTATGCTTAGCTTTTTGGACCATAAATGACCATGTCCTTCTCTGCCTCTATAAGGACAGCAGTACAAGAAAACTCTCTGAAGACATTAACAGTATCTGCTGGCATGACAGGTACTTGTATCCCCTACTTCTGGAATATCCTTCCATTGTATATTAAACAATACAACTTTCTTGCTACCATCAAAACTAGACTTTATGATCAAATAGGACAGTGTAACTTCACAACTGGACTAACTGGAAATAGTTCACTGTCTAGAGGAAAATGGCAAACTGTTATGTGTTGGATGACATGGCAGAACTTCCAAGTTTCTGCATAGGTCATAAACTGAGTTTAACCTATGAAGCTGTCAATTAATGTGGTAAAATCATTGAGATTGCAGGATTCATACGGGGCATGAATAATGCATAATCGTATTAACACAGTAGGTAGTCCAATAACATTTCTTCAATGTATTTCAATAGTGCATTTGAGACCCGTTGTTATAATGTTTGTCTGGATAAATGGTGCCCAGGAATGAGTGCTGCTGTTTTGCTTGCAGTCTAAAGTGGCATCAGCAAAGTTGCCATTCTGTTGAAGTTTCTCCAAAGTTCAGGACACATAAATGGCAATGTGTCAGCATTTGTTAAGTTTTGACATATTAATTTCATTAATACAAAAATAGACCATTATTGAAAAAGTAAACAATGTTTTTGTCCAGCTTTCAGGGTTTCTGCTAGGAGAATGACAATCTCCAGGGTGGACATTATAAACAGAGCTCTTTCAGGAATAGCAGCAACTGGATCTTTCACTGTTCCCTTGCAACACAGCTCGCTGTGTCATGTGAAAAGAGCTTTTTTTTTCTTCTTATCTGAGTCTTTCCTTCAGGTCATGGTCTTATCAATCTAGCCCTTGGTACAGAGAATTAAGACTAACCGTGGGATTCAATAAAGCTTACAGGAGTGTAAGAATAGCGCAGCTGCTCCTGCATGAAATGTGGCTGCAGCACAATCCAGTAAACAAGCCTGGGGTCGTGCATGAGCCTGTTAGCACTATTCTGCCACAGACATGACTGATTATGCTAATGACCTCATTTGTTGGTGAAAAACATGCAAATGAGGTCAATCAGCAATCCATTAAGAGGCAGGCATCCGTAGCAGAATACTGTAGCTTGCAGAAATGTATTTGGCTACTAGCCAAATACATTTCTGCAAAAATCAAAATGGAGGCATGACAGCTCAAAGTAAAGCATGTATTATAATCCTCAGGCATGCCAAGGTTCATAGCTTCATAGGTTGGTACTAGGTTATCAGCCCTAGGGCCTATACAAGCCTAGCCATAGCAATTCCCTGGCTATTTCTTCCCACAATATTTACTTCCCTGGACCCCTGTCTAGCAGGGTGACTGACATAATCCCCGCGGTGAATTTTCTATCTCCCATCTAATCGTCAAGGTTCCTTTTGATGAGAGCCAAAGAGACACTCTGCTTGACATGTATGGGCAGTCTGTTCCAGAGTCTGGGGAGTCTCTGGGTCAAGAACTTATCCCTCCAGCATGTTTTGTTCATTGCGATGACAAGGTTTAGATCCCTGGAGTCTGTAGCTCTGAGGGACTGGGATTTCTTTAAATGTAGCATGTCCAACAGCTCTGGGTTTGACATGGCCTTGTATGCTAAGCAGAGATCGCCTTTGGGTAGACAATATGCGATAGAGTATAGCTGGAGTTTTTTTAGATGGTCAGCATAGGGCATCTGCTTTAGGTCTGTGATTCTCTTAGTGAGGTATTTCTGCAGCCTTTCCAGTTGTTGCAGGGTCTTGAGAGGTACATACATAATGGGGCATTGTATTCTAGAATGGGTCTAATGAGGGATGAGTACAGTGAGACAATGACCTCATTTTTTCTGGATGAAAAGCCCTTACTGATAAGGTGTGCCACATAGAAGGATTTCCTGACTGTTGTGGTGATGTGGTTATCAAAGGTGAGTCCACTGTCCACCTGTGTTCCTAAGTCTCTTATCACACTATTGGTGTTTAGTGTACTGCCACCTATTTGGTAATTTATGGGTACATGTTTTTCCCCAAAGGGGATAACTATACATTTCTTGGCATTGAGCTTGAGCCCATGGCTCTGGCACCAAGCATCTGTTTCTGTAAGACCCTTTTGTAGAATATCCACATCATTTGGGGATTCAATAATGGCTCCCAGTTTGCAGTTATCTGTGAACTTTGTTAGCCAGAGTCCCTTAATGTTGGCCTGTACTTCAGAGAAATAGATGCCAAACAAGAGAGGTCCCAGGACTGAACCCTGAGGTGCTTCACTTGTCACTTGTCTGGAGATGGATTTGGAGTTGGCTACTTTTACAGTGTGAGTTCTGTTAGTAAGCCAGTTGGCAACCCATCAAGTGATGTAGGGATTACTGTCCAGCTTAGTAAGTTTATCTATGATTCCAGAGTGGGAGATGGTGCTGAAGGCCTTGGCGAGGTCCAGATAGGCTGTGTGGACCGCCTTACCCTTGTCCCTAGCTCTAGACACTTATTCTAAGAAGTCAATCAGGCTCAGGAGACAAGATTGGCCCTTCACGAACCCAAACTGGGTGGAGTCCAGTGTTTGAAGGTTGCCAATGTCTTTGTTTATAAGGTCCATGATAATATGTTCCATAGCCTTGCAGATCAGGCTTGTCAGACTGATGGAGCAGTAGTTGCCAGGATCCAAGGTGGATCTCCCCTTGTGGAGTGGGATAACTGCAGCTGTGCACCACTCAGTGGGCATGAAGCCTGAGGTGAGGCTATGATTAAACATGACACTTAGGTGAGGTGCCGGTTCATTTTGTAGTTCATGTAGTACACAGCCCGGGATGTTGTCTGGCCATTGGCATGGAAAAGTGTTGCAAAATTATAAAAATGAAAGTCGGACGTTTAAGCATAGGGCAGCAG
This sequence comes from Protopterus annectens, assembly GCF_019279795.1. Classification (NCBI taxonomy): domain Eukaryota; kingdom Metazoa; phylum Chordata; order Ceratodontiformes; family Protopteridae; genus Protopterus; species Protopterus annectens. The sequence goes on from NC_056732.1 coordinate 1,777,746,227, forward strand.
CTTGCAAATGGGATTGTGTCAAAAACAAAAAAATAAATGTGAAAAAGCAATTTAAAGTGAAGTCTGCATTTTGTCATTGTAGTCTATAGCATGCAGAATCAAAACAATAGCAGGGAACAGTGGTTTCTAAGGGGAAAGTCTCTTGTGTAGTGCTGTAACTAGGGACTAAGGCAGTGGGGTATGCTAATGAGGAAATTTACTGAATCACAAAAAGGAAACAAGTGCTAAACTGCACCTAACCATGTAGGAGCTATAAGGCAGTGGTGTAAGTAGGAGAAGCCGCTGACTTTAAAAGGGGGTGTGTCATGCTTGGTGTAAGCAAATTGGAGCTCCATGGCTCACATTTGAGCTTAGTTAAGTACAGCTAAGCAAGGATGTGTGTCTGAGGCTGTGTTGACTTATTACATGAAATAAAGAGCATGTTTATGTCCAGGGGAGGGCCATTTCTTATTGTTTACCTTAGCTAAACATGTGTGCGCAAAAAAACCCTGCAAATAGCAGCACTGTTTACATTTAGGCACTGGGTTTGCACTGTGCACCTCGGGGCTGAAAAGGGGTGGAAATGGGAAGGGAAAAAAAAGAAAAAAAGGCAAATAGCAGAATAAAAGCAATCAAGTACAAATAAAATAGCAAGTAGGTGGAATGTATCATAGCCAACCAATCATACAGGAAACATCTGCAGCACAACAGTATAAACTGTGCAAAAACCTTTCAGTCTGGCTTTCCCACAAACCTTGCAGCATAGGTGTACACCTGCGGGGGAGTTTTAACCAAAAAAATGTTAGGGGCTGCTGTTGCTTTGATCTATCAGTATGCGCTAGAGGCTGAGCGTGGTGAGGAGGATAATGCTGACAACTGCCCCAGACTGAGGAGGAGGAGAAGAGTGTTCAGACCCAGAGTGACCTACCAGGGGCTACATGAACTGGAGGTAGTAGCATTACAGGTTAGAAAGAGACATACTTCAGCAAATCTTCAAGCCATGCCAGACTCAACTCAGACCCAGAGCCAAAACAGGGGACCCCATCCAAGTGGATGCCAAGGTATGTGTAGCCTTAAGAATAATAGCTGCAGTACTCTCCAAATATCTACTGGGGACATCATGGGGGTCTCACAGGCATCTGCATCCAGGCTACTCCACCAGTTCCTGGATACCATGCTACCACATGCCGGTGAGCATATTTACTTCACCAGCACCCAGGAGGAGCTGACCAGCAATATGTGTCTCTTCCACAGTGTAGCAGAATATCCGGAGGTACTGGGTGCCATAGACTGCATGCACATCCAGATCAAAGCACCACCTGGTGAGCAGGGTATGGTCTACATAAACTGCAAGGGTTTCCCCTCCATCAACTGCCATGTCATGTGCAGTGCCCAGGGCATTATCATGAATGTGTGTGATGGCAGCCCTGGAAGCTATCATAGGTTCATAGGTTCATAGGTTCATAGGTTGGTACTAGGCTATCAGCCCTAGGGCCTATTAAAGCCTAGCCATAACAATTCCCTGGCTATTTCTTCCCACATTATTTACTTCCCACATCTGGCATTCTTCACAGCTGTATCAGGGATTTGCCAGGGGGGACATCCCGTATGGCCATCTGTTGGGAATGCTGGCTATGCATTGGTGCCATGGATGATGACACCCATCAGAAAAGAACACACACCCACTCAAGAATGCCATAATGAAGCACACATACAAACCAGGATCATTATAGAGCATGTGTTCCAGATGCTCTAGTTACATTTCCGCTGACTTGAGATACCTGGTGGAGTCTTGCAGTACTGTCCAGCCACATGTGCACACATGTTCATGGTATGTGCCATACTACACAATATGATCCTGTTTAAACAGCTGCAGCAGGAATAGCACGGGGAAGGGTCACACAGCTCCCCACCATTGCCAAGGTCCCCAGAGGCACAGAGGGACTCAGAGGAGAAACCCCCTGAGCCAGCCCCTGTAGGCAGCCGGAGGCATGCCCCGTATGGCATGGTCTTGGCAAAGAGGCAATGTATGGCACACACACTGACACTGTAGGCACCCATGAACTGTCACCTCTCTCTAACTCGCACACACAGTAAAAATGGTACTACCTGTAATGTACCATGTATAGGCAGAGTACTGCATGTATTTGACAGAGTCAGCCCTCACCCACCATCCCCAAAACTGCTGCAGGCACAAGGTACGTCAGTCTTCTAAACAATAAATGAATGGAGTAGTATGTTCTGTTAGCATATCTTTGGTATCGTTGCATGCATGCAAGGGAATGGGGTGGCCTACTGGGGTAGCAGCAGACAACTGACAGCTATGTTGGACACCAGGAAATGTCTGCCCAGTACTGGCTTCCCCACACTATGCAGTATCATCCAAGGTAACAAATCCCACTGCAGTATATGCGGAGGGCCAGCTGAGGGTGGGGTCATAGGTCACATGCATAGATGTCAAATGGTGACAATGATGTAATACCCCTCTACAGACTTACACAGTGATATCACAGCAGGCCTTACAGTTGCAGTAAGGGTCTGAAGGGTAAGAAGTCTAAAACTCAATTGTATGCCATTACAATCTAACCTGTGGTCTCAAGTGATATGCCTCTATTCCCTAAGACAGGGCACAATACTATGCTAAATGTAACCAAAATGTAAAGCCAATATCAGCACAGTATGTGCAAATGTGTACCGTTGACAGGTGTGCCCCCCCACACCCATATTCCCATAGAAATGTAGTAACATGTAAGTATGTAGGGTAATAGCAGCAGAGCACACATTGCCAGGGCTGTCCCAATAAACATGATAACTTGCTGCATGTCCACATTATGTAGGGGTCAATGATCTATGTATATGCATGGGAAATACTGTCAGGATGTGGTCAGCACTTGCTCTCAGGTGTTGTGTCTTAGTGGCCTAGGTACAGTAGTGTGGTAGACAGGGCCACGTTCCAAGAATCACATGTCAGCTACACCTATGGTGGGAGTTGTACACACTGTCCACATGTCATTATCCATTACTGCTGATAAGCTGGACAGGTCATGGACAGGGGGCCACACATATGAACAGTACACACGTTGGAGTAACCTACACAGTGCCTAGCATACCTCCCAACTGTACAGACCTTTTGCAGAATGTACATAGGTTTCCATCACATCTGTGGTGTCACTGGCCAACAACCATACCCCTGAAAAGGGAGGTTGTCACAGAAGGAGCACAAGTATGTCTTCTATATCTGTTCTGCTTGCCCTAACATTGCATTTGGCTGCAATGTATGTGCAAAACAGGAAAAGGTCACGTCAAAACATCAATGGCAGACAGTGAAGAAGCAGATGCCACACTCATAACAGAAAGCAAGCAAGTAACAAACTGGTTCCCCAACTGTCTATGTATGGCAGAACAGTATCAGAAGTATTATGATGCCTTACCCACCCAGTACACTTCCCATTGCCCTACTGACTCTGTCAAATGCATGCAGTACATTGCCTATACATGGTACATTACAGGTAGTACCATTTTTACTGTGTGTGCGAGTTAGAGAGAGTTGACAGTTCATGGCCTTCATCTGACTGCCATATGTGGGCCTGCCCAGATGTCAGATTCAGTGACAGTTTGACAGCTAGGCCAACATGTAGCCACATAATACCATAGTAGCACAAACCGTATGAGGACCCAAGCACATGTAGTGGTGCAATGATGGACAACCTACCAAATAGTATGCTCATTGGTATGTAGTCCATAACCTTGTGTGTGATGTTACCATGATACCAAGATACCATGCTCACACCGGAATTACAAATACATATCAACAGCCACTGTTTGCAAAGCCTGTGATCAGACTACAGAAGGATAAAGAGACAAACAGAAGTGGGAGGGGAACCACTGGCTAGACAAATGGATAATATGCACATCAGAGCACATTCTGCAGTAACATAGGTACCCTGCAGTGTATGGAGTCAGTAAGCATCACCTGCAAGTACAAAACACACACCCACATAAGTGGAGGTCCAGAACAAATCAAACCTCAAGTAAAGGACACCTAAGAGGCAGAAATACATGAGAACTTCACAAACCTACACACCACAAACCATACATACTCCACACACCAGGGTCTTGCAAACACTAAGACCTTACCATACACATAACATATTACCCATAGAAGACACCACTGTGAGACACACAGATGTGCCACACACCAGGCAGGATAAGGAGAATGTCGCAATTACTTGTTTGGTAGGTGCCATAATCTGCCATATCACACATGCACTCAAGTTATTCCACAACAGGTACAGGTATTGCACTAGCCTGGTCCATAGCAGTGTGAATGATGTGAGAAGTACCTCATGGACTATAGAAATACATATATGATGCAGTGTGTTGAATACGTGTCCCATGCAGGTATGTCCCTAGCTGTAAGCAGTGTCCTGCTGTCACCCAAAGTGAGGGATCAATATGAACAGTAAGTGATTGTCTGTAACACTTGACTTACTTACCACTGTCACCTCAGGGGGTTCCACTGCCTGGCTTCCTGGGAACATATGAGTGACAGAACACACTGCCTTGCTACAGATGGCCTGCATCAGTCTCACATGGCCTACAGACCTCTAGCAAAGGGCCATGCCTCACCCATAGTGCCACTGAGGGAATGTCATGGGGTCCATACTACCAACATAACACAGTCAAAAAAATGCAGGTGAAAGGCCATGCCAATAAATGCTAGTAACATACCTCTCAACCTTGTAGAGCAAGAAGTCTGGACAAAATATACATAATGGTGGGATAAAGGCCCAATTATAGAGACACATTTGAAATAATGCTCTCATAATGTTAGAAAGGTGATAGAATGACAAAGGGGGTTTAGTAGCATGGATGTCATGAAGGGTGTGAAGTCGGAAACTCTAATGTTCTGTCATTATTCCCTGACTGCAACCCTGAGTGTTTTGCAACAAATTTGCCAGAAAACCACAATGTCAAGGGAAACTGACCAGATATATGAGGTATGGATCTGGATAATCTGTGAGAATCTGTAAATTTGAGAGGTATGGCCACACCAGGATATGACCTTTCAGGTAAAAAGAATACCGCACAACCAGGAGATCCACAGCCAGTATATCACCAAGGTGCTGGAACTTTTACACAGCTTCATCAGTCAATCGGTTGTAGCCACACTTCCCAACTGGCAGGATTGTGCAAGAATGTCCAGCCTTTGCCTCATAATATTGATCTGTGCATCATCCATCTTGTATTTTTCTGGTAAGTAACTGTGATGATCCAATGATATCTGTCAGTAGGTAATGACACAATACATTACAATGTCAAACATTACATAAGTCAGAATATGTCTGCTAAAACAAACAATGTAACTCAAGCAATTCAAACATTAATAAATGCAATAGCTATAGTGCCCTCCTATGTTTGGACATTGTTTCCCCATATTGGTAGCCTATCTCCAGATATCTTGCACAAACTGGTTGCAAAGTATGGCTGTAGTGTACAACACTCCAGACTGGAGTTACAACCATTCCTGGAATGGATTCCCACATTTAGTATAGAAGGTCATACTGGGCATGCTCCAACACTTAGAGAAATAAAGCCCATGTCTGAAACCACAACAGACTATATATATATATCTGTACTGAGCAGATGTCTCTGCATGCACTCAACTATGTAAACCTAACTGTCTCCACACACCCGTCAGACAGGATTACCCACAGCCAGCTGTAGGTGGCCCATATGTGGTATATCTGCATCTATTGCATGTGATACACACACATATATATGGGCAACATATTACAATATGTCAAGCATACACACACATAGACATGGGTAAGAGAGAGACAGGCAATTATAGTGTGAGACACACAAGGAGACACACGCAAAGAGTGAGTCATACACAGGGATACCCTGAATGGCAGAGAGTGATGTCCTGCTGCAGGCAGTTGCATACCAGTTGTAACCACTGGCACATGCTGGCATAAGGATGAGATCCTTTGTCTGATGATACTGAAGTGGGGGTTGTAATATCACATTACCTATTGTGTGTGTGTGTGTGTGTGTGTGTGTGTGTGTGTGTGTGTGTGTGTGTGTGTGTGTGTGTGTGTGTGTGTGTTTCTCTGTAGGTCTAAGTATTATGATGCCTTACCCACCCAGTACACTTCCCATTGCCCTACTTTACCAGATCTGCTGATGTCATTCACCTTAGAAGTAGCATTGGACTGGTTTCAGTTTTGTAAGCTCTCTAGCATGTGTGATAACTGTGTAACACTATGATACCAATAACTAGATAGGCAGGGGTTCTAATCACAGTCCTGGTATATGTAAGTGTAGTGGTGTGTGTGTGTGTGTGTGTGTGTGTGTGTGTGTGTGTGTGTGTGTGTGTGTGTGTGTGTGTGTGCATGTGTAGGAATACATGTTTTAGTCCTTTCCCACCCAGTACAATTCCCATTGCCCTACTTCACAAGATCCACTGATGTCATTCACTGTAGAAGCACCTGTGGACTGGCCTCAACCCTTTAAGCTCTGTGGTGCGTGCGATAATTGCATAATACTATAGTACAAATAATTAGTTAGGGAGGAGTTCTAATCTCAGTCCTGGCAAATATAAAGGTGTTTGTATGTGCTTGTGTGTGTATTTGTAGGTTACAGATTTTGAGCCCATTCACACCAGTACACTTCCCATTGCCCTACTTTAGCAGTCCTGCTGATGTCAGTCACCTTAGAAATATGTTTGGGCAGCCCTCAGCCCTATAAGCTAAGTGATAACAGTGTAATACTATAGTACAAATAATTAGTTAGATGAGGATTCTAATCGCAATCCTGCCAAATGTGTGTGTGAGTGTATTTGTGTTTGTAAGTGTGTATATCTGGAAGTTAAACTATTTAGTGGCCACCCTCACCCAGTACATCTCCCATTGCCATACTTTACAAGGGCTGGTGATGTTCTTCACCTCAGAAGTACCTTGGGACACCCTTCACCCTATAAGCTCTGTAGCGCATGTGATAACTGCGTAATACTATAGTACAAATAACTAGTTAGGTAGGGGTTCTAATCACAGTCCTAGCAAATGTGTGTGTGTGAGTGTATTTGTATTTGTATGTGTGTACATCTGTAGGTTAAAGTATTTTGTGTCTATCCTCACCCAGTGCATCTCCCATTGACATTCTTTACATGGGCTGGTGATGTTCCTCACCTTAGAAGTACCTTGGGAGACCCTTCACCTTGTCTGCTCCATGGCACATGTGATAAATGCATAACACTGTCATAGCAATATCTAGATAGGCAGGGGTTCTAATCTCAGTCCTAGCAAATGTGTGTGTGCGAGAACAGTATCTTGTGTGCATTTGGGTGGGAACCATATCCACTGGGGGTGGGATTTGCAATTTTTTTGTTGTGGTCCACCCAGTACACATCCCAATGTCCACTTTACACGGCCCACTGTGGTCATCCACTGTAGAGGTAGCTGTAGGCACTCTGCAGCCCTATAAGCTTTGTGCCATGTGAAATAACTATGTCACAGCATGGAATAAATAACAAGATAGGTGGTGCTTCTGATCCTTTGATACCATTCTCCACTCAGGAATCATACACAAACACATTCATCTAGGCATCAACCACTAAATCACTAGGTGGGTTGCAAACTGGCTCACAGATAGAACCCACAGTGTGAAAGCAGTGGACTCCATGTCAGACTGCCAACCAGTAATGAGTGAGGTACCACAGGGTCTGGTCCTGGGACCCCTTGTATTTGGTATGTATTCCTCTGAAATCCAGCCCAACATGAAGGGACTCTGGCTGACAATGTTAGCAGATGACTGCAAGGTGGATGCTATTATTTCCTCCCCAAGTGATGTTGACATCCTGCAGAAAGGCCTCACTGAGACCTTCAACTTTTGTCAGAACCCTGGACTTAAGCTCACTGCCAGAAAAGGTGTTTCCATTCCCTTTTGGAACAACTTGGCTGCCATGGATCACCACATCGATGGTAGCCCAGTGAATGCACAAGTCGTTATAAGAGAATTGGGAATACAGGTTGACAGTGACCTCTCTGTTGACCACCACAGTGCAACCATGGTCAGAAAGTCCTTCTATGTTGCACATCTCATTACTAAGGGTGTTGCATCCAGGAAGAAAGAGATCATTGTCTCCCTCCACCCTTCTCTCATTAGGCCAATCATCAAGTACAATGGCCCACTTGGTATGTACCTCGCTAAACACCTGCAACAACTGGAGAGACTGCAAAAGTATCTCAAAAAGAGAGTCCTAGGCCTTAAACACCTACCCAATATGGACAGACTCAAATGACTCCAACTATTCTCTGTCTCATATTGGCTACTTATAGGTGATTTGTGGCCCAGCTCTGTTAGGCATGCTACATCTAAAGAAACTCAATTCGTCCACAGCACATGCCCCAAAGACCTCAACCCCATTTCCACAATCAACAGGACATGCCGGAAGGACAGGTTCATAACCCAGATACTGACCATGCTATGGAATAGACTTCACATACATGTCAAGCAGAGCACCTCAGTGGCCCTCTGCAAGACAAATCTGGATGAGTGGATGGGGAATAGAAATCTCACCCTGGGGATCACTCCAGTTGCTATACTCATTAGACACACTGGGATGTAACATCAGGTGGCATGATGCCAGGGTAAGCCTAAGGACTATGCCTGTAAAGGCTCCATGGTTATTCACCTAGTACACACCTATGAATCATTGAACCTATGTATCTCAGTACTGGCATATGTGTGTGTGCATAACTGTGTATAAAAGAGTTTGTGAGTGTGTAAACATGTAGGTGTAAATAGTTTGAGGTGCTTCTCACCTAGTATACCTCCCATTGCAATACATTACAAGGGCTGGGGATGTTATTCACTTTACAGATAAATTGGGACACTCTTCACCCTACAAGCCACAAGCCCCATGGTGTGTGCAGTACCTGCATAACACTATAGTAACAGTAACTAGATAGTTAGACATAATCTGAGTCCTGCCAAATGTGAGTATCTGTGTGTGTAAGTGTTTGCATGTGTGTATATTTGTAGGATACAGCATTTCGAGGCCTCACTATCCCAGTACACTGACCATTGCCACACTTTACAAAGGCTGGTGATGTTGTTCACCTTAGCAGAACAGTGGGACACTCTTCATCCTATAAGCTCTGCAGCACATGCAATAAATGCATAACACTGTAGTATCAATAACTAGACAGGTAAGGATTCTAATCTCAGTCCTGATAAATGTGCTTGGGTGTGGATGTGAGTGTGTGTGCATGTGTGTGTGTGTGTGTGTGTGTGTGTGTGTGTGTGTGTGTGTGTGTATGTGTGTGTGTGTGTGTGTGTGTGTGTGTGTGTGTGTGTGTGTGTGTGTGTGCACATTGGTGTGGATAGCAGTGTTTGTGAGTGTGTAGACTCGTCAGTGACAGTATTATGAGTCCTTTCCCACCCAGTACACACCCCATTGCCATACCTTACAAGGATATGCAATGTTATTCACTTTACAGGTACCTTGGAATACTCATGACACTATTAATTCCATGCCACCTGTGATAACCGCATGACCCTGTACTACTACTAACTAGATGGGTAGGGTTTCCAAACCCAATACTGGCAACTATGATCCTGTGTGCACTCGCGTGCGTGTGTGTGTGTGGGGGGGGCAGTATTCTTTGTGTGTTTGGTCAACACAATATCCTCTGGGGATGTGGGCTTTACCAGTCTGAGGTGTGTCCAACGCACTACACTTACCATTGTCTACTTTACAAGAGCTGCTGATGTTAACCACCATAGACTTACCTGTATAGACCCCTCAGCCCTATAAGCTCTGTCGCACATGCAATAACTGTTGCACAGACCTGGTAAATGTGTACATATACAGCTGTACCTCATCTATGACATGGTTAATGTGTTACCACTCTGCCATATCCCTCATTGGCAATGTCTGCAAGGCCACATTCTGCTGACACACAGACACCTAGAACACAAACCGAATACAGCATGTGAGAGTACATTCAGTCAGCATTACTAACACCAATAATGCATCATGGCTGAAAAGGTACACACACTCTGAAAAGTACCCATTACAAATGCTGGCTGACAGAACCTTACACAGCATGACATAGCTAAACTGTACTTAATTCAACCTGTGCATTAAGACCATATTAGCATGTCTCTGCATTGGTGGTCTGGATAACAGGGATGGGGCACAGGTATCATCATATGCACAGGGTGTTGTGTGGGTTTGCCAGAGGCCTAGGCTGGGCCATACAGTTGATATCATGCGTGTGTGTTTGGATGGGCATTCTATGAATGGGCCTTGCAGAGGTGGTGTGTGTGTGTGTGTGTGTGTGTGTGTGTGTGTGTGTGTGTGTGTGTGTGTGTGTGTGTGTGTGTGTTTCTGGAGGTGACCTAGCTGTGATGGTAATGTCTGTGTGTTTATAGGCACACAGTCATGCCATGCAGCTGCCCTAAACAGGGGCATGTTGGACAGCTGCGGACCATACATGGCAGGGTGTAAAGTTCATTGTCTCCAGCCATGGGCATGTGAACTGGTCCTGTCAGGGGTCCACTGGCACCACCAGGCCCAAGGCCAGCTGCAGTGCTACTCCCCAATGGTGAATGCTGTCTGCTGGATCTGTATCCCTGACAGGACAGGCCAGGACCATATGCCCATGGCCTGCTGCAGTGTGGTGTGGACAGCACCCTCCCTTCGACAGTGCTGGTGATATTGTGTGGGACATCACCTGCACTCTGTCTGGCAAGTGTCTACACTCACACTTGCCATAGCCACCACACTAGGCTGTTCCATGCCTCCACCCAGCAACTGTCCATTATCTGTGGCCACTGGGGATGGGGTATTTGTGGGCATCATGACTGTGTGTGGGATGTTGTGGACAACAGTGGGATGCCACACAATGGCACAGATTAATCCCCTGATAACCTCACCTGTGCCTCACTATGACTATCATCATTGTCAGAGTATGCAGAGACACTGACGTCAGTTTCCGTGCGGGAGGACCATGTCCCCCATTGCCACCTCACCACCTGTGAGGGGAAGGCAACATATGTAAATTAATACCTGCACTAAAGGTTTGGTTGTTATACACATGCGCGCACACGCACACACACACACACACACACACACACACACACACACACACACACACACACACACACACACACACACACACACACACACACACACACACACACACACACACACACACACACACACACACACACACACACACACACACACACACACACTACTGGTACAGTCTGGCACAGCTGTGACACCTATGGGCCATTCAGGGAAGACCTTACGGTAGTTCTGCCAGCTGCAATCCATCTCTATCACTGTTACTGTCTGGCCCACAACAAAGGGTGACATATCCTACTGTGTGATGGGTATAGCAGCAGAATGGTAATTGTGGCCAAAACCAAGGCTATTGGAGTGAGGTATACAGTGTCACTACGTGCACGTGCATGCACTGTAAGAGCTGACTTACTGCTATACAGACCACACACACACTGACAAGGTGTGACGATATATGATGATAACTGATGAGGGGACAGGACTATACACTATCATTGCAGTACATACACAGTTCAGACTCACAGGGATTCATGTCACACAACATTGCAGTAAAGTCTGAAATACATACAGGACACATGTAAAGTACTAGGTGCATAGCCTCATAAGATGATACCAGGCTATTGGCCATAATGCCCTCATAAACATGGCCCAGACTATCACCCATGCCCCTTTCAAGCCAACACCTGTTTCCCAGTCCACCGGTGACACACGCAGGATACCAGGGGTGTCTCATCCATTTCCCATGCAGTTGTCCAGCTTCTTCTTCCAGAGGACTATACATACTCTGCTAGACATAGGGAGGGAGTATATTTTACAGACAGTGTATTGTGTGGGACACCACACTATCCTGCCAACAAGTACTATACATGTCACAGACCAGTTGAGGACCTTGCATACATGATGCATGAGTGCAATATGTCTTACAGATATGCAGAAATGACATCAAGGCTGGTTTGGACATGGCCTTGTATGCCAGACACAGGTCACCTATAATCTGTTTGTCTGAGACTTAGTACAGTGACAGGGTTTTCAGCCTACCTTTATAGGGCAGGTGTTGCAGATCCTGGAATTGCCTGATCAGAAACCTCTGTGGATTCTGCAACTGCTGCATTTGCTTGGCAAGGTACATGCCAAAGCAGCTATTGTACTTGGTAGTGTGTCTGGTAAGGGTGGAGTACATGTATGTAGTGGTCTACCTGTTCCTGGATGACATACCCATATTTGTGAGGTGGGTCATGTAGATGGCCTTCCTTACAATGGTGGCCACACAGTGAGAAACTGTCAGATTGCTACCAACCTTGGGACACAAGTCACCTCACACCTGATTGCATGCTCACTCTATTATTACTGTCATACTTAGTGTGGATGACATCTGCCACAGCAGGGGGAATAATGCCTCTCCTGGCATTCAGTTTGTTGTAATGCTTCCTGCACCACTCATTAATTGGGTGAGTGCCTCTTGGGGGATGCTCGCATCAGTAGGGAAATGTAAGATAGTGGTCAGCTTGCAAGCATCTGTACACCTGGTCAGCCATAGACCACTTATTTTGTCCTGTACCTCAGATACATATATCTCAAACAGTAGAGGCTCCCATACTGATCCTTGGGGTACACTGTTTTGGAAGAATCTACTACTAGAGGTGGGTTCCACTACTTTGACTGAGTGGGTACTATCACTGGGCCAGTTAGCTACCCATCAGTTAACCTATAGGTTGGTGCCTAGCTATGTAGGTGTATGTATCTTCGTCACCTGAGTATTAGTTTGAGAGGATTGGACTAGGTGAAGGTAGGCATTCTTCACCATCTTAGCCACGTCCCTGTGTTTGTTGACTACTTCAGAGAGGTCAACCAGGTTTGACAACCCTGATCTCCCTTTGACAATACCATGGTGTGTGGGCTCTGGTATTTCAATGTTGCCGATGTCCCTGTTCATAATATCCTTGATATTGCCTTCCATGCCCTTGCAGAGCTGGCTAGTTAGGCTGATGTGCATAATATTGGCTGGGTCGGTGGATTGCTCTGTCTTTGTGTATAGGAATGACAGTGGCTGTCCTCTGTGCAGATAGGATGACACCGGTGCTCAGGCTGTGGTTGACTACAGTGTGGAATGGATCTAAGAACCTATGCCTATGTTCATGTAGCATGAGCCAGAGATGGTATCAGGCCTATGGAGACCTCTGTGTGTTGCCTTTGAGAGGTCATTATGGTCCTGCTTCCTGATGATGAGAGGAGGAGGAGGGCAGGTGCTGTACATGCACATATGTACCAATGGGGGACAGGGGGGTGATGTTTACACTTCACCTGTCTGTAGCCAGTTGCCTATATCTATGCCATATGTGTTATTGTGTCTTTCAGCTTTTCCCAGTTTGGGGTCGCCACAGCAGAACTCCAGTCCGCTAATGATTGGCAGTAGATTTTTACGTGCCAAGTTGCCATCCCTGATGCACAACCTTCAACAAAGGTACGCCCATTTATGCATGTCTCCACACAGAAGACGCTTTAGCTGAGAATCGAACAGGACAAAGTCTTACTGTGAGGCGACAATGCTATATGTGTATGTGGTGTTATTGACCACCACTACAGAGCACAGTTGTGTGTTACCTCTGGAATTGCAGACATGTGTGGAAGCCTAGTTATTGGCGTTGGTGGGATGTGTCCAATTTCAACTCAAAGACCGCCTTAGGGTAAATCACCTGTGACCTTATTTGCTTGTGCAGACCAAGGTAATATTGCTTCCAATGAGGCACCTATTCCTTCTTGGCCCATCCAGCAATTCATATCACTTATTATGATATTTGTCTACTTCTACCTGCCCTGAGGGGATTTATAGTCATTTGTGTACAGTTCATTATGTTTTACACTGTAAAGGGGTGGGGGGTTACCAGGGGAGATGGTGACCTGAGCAGTGATGACTACGTGGTCAGATATTACCATGGAGGATGGCACTGTTGGAGTGCTACAGTGGCTACTCATGTTGGTTCAAACCAGGTACAGGATATTTCCACCTGCCATAGGAGTGTTGCCCGGCTGATCCACTGCATTACCACTGACAAATTCAAGGAATCTATGTGCATTCATGTTCATGTGGCATAGGTCATGCACACTATGGTTGGGTATTTGAAGTTCCCTAAGAGCAGGGTAAATAATTGACTCATGACAGAGTCCAGCAGGTCCTGATAGGTATGGTAGGTGTCCCCATAGTCATGGTTGGAGGCCTATAGACAGCTATGATTTGAGTAGGTGTTTTGTCAACTGTTAAATGCACTCGGAATGTCACCCATGCATCATACTGTTTGGCCAGTCTGGAGGTGTGTATGTGTATGCTAATGTTTAACACTCCACCTCCTGTGGCTTTGCAGGCCTTCATTTGGGGTCTAAACGTATGATGGGATGTGACCTGGCAAGGTTGATGTGCTCTCTACAGGTACAAGGGAGGTGTCAGTGACTGCACAAATGTCGGCATCCAACAGGGCAAGGTACGCTTTTATTGACATGAGTTTCATGGTAAGACACCTAGCTCCTGTTGGAGCAAGACATCTGCACAAAGGCACACATCAAGTGGCGGGCAAAGGCCAGTAAATAGTGTCACTTTATGATTCTAGCTGAAACAGAGTCACCAGCAAAGACGGTGTCGCCTTCACGGGTCTACTTTGCAGGATATGCCATCTGACAATCAAATGTATGCTAATTTGTTATGACTTCAGTCTTTAATGGGTTGCCAGTAATGTGCCAGACATTACACAACTGTATGAGGCATTGACTACAAATATGAGGCAGACATTTGGTCAGTCAGCAAAACTCTGGACAGTTGTCAGATATGGGCTCAGTATATCACATACAATTCAACACATACATCTGCACCTGTTGTATAATATACACATACCCTATATAGGTCTCTTACATTTGTAAGCCAAGCATATGTGTCAGAGTAGCATTCACAGGTAACATATGAATAAGTGCAATATCCCAGGTAGTTGGCCTAGCTGTGACACACCCAGTATTGGACAACAGACACTCCAGTAGTAGTCATACATGAGCTGACCTTTGCTGGGGTGACTCAAGTGCCAGGGATGTGCTCCATGTCAATGCATACAGGGCAGCCATAGGTAATGGACAGCAGCATGTGAGTCCAGCAGGTCTTGTTGTGGCCTAGTGTTTAATGTCCCATTTGAAATCATTGCATCCCCTCTTCTGCATTCCATTACAAACCTACATGATTGACATACCTGTTATAGTGCTGAAGAGTTTCCTCACAACAATGCAAATGGTCAGGTTTATGTATTTGCTGTCTTTATGTAAATGGCTTCAGACCTGTGTTGCATAGGCAGCAGCTTGCCTATTGTAGGTATTGCTTATGAGCGTGTGATGACCTGTGCACCAATCGGTGTCTTTCCACTTGCTACCTGCATCTGTGTGTTGTCTTGCCATTTGCCAATGCCATAGCAATGCAGTGCCATAATTACGTCCTTCATGTGGATCTTATCCCTTTTCCTTGCCTGTGTGGAGGACAGTATGGAGGTGGGGGGGATACAGTTTTACAGACAGTAGGTGGGAATACCTCTTAGGGCAGGACATGTGGAGTCAGCCCAACAACATGGGGGAAAAAGCTCCACAATTGGGTACAGATTGTAAGTCAGTAGGGTTGTTATACACATAGAGGGTTGCTAGATTAACAGGGTTCATCTAGACATGCATTTTCTGTGTGTCTTGATGTCTGACAGTGATATGCTTCTGACATACCCTTCAACTGTCCTGATGTCCACAGACTGCCCAGAGGTTTGCCTGTTATGTTTGGTCTGTTCCTCAGGTAAAGTCTATTTTTGTGGAATCAGTAGGATAATTTGAGGATTTTAGACAGTAACTGTTGACATCCATTGGTGTTTCCGACATCATAACTTTCAGGGATGCTATGTTACAACACCGCCTGTAACACCAGCAACTTTTTCAGTTTGTACTACCATTATGTATATGTCCCTCTTTCCAGCCCCCTGTCCCCCAAGTATGTCATGCTTTGTTCAGATGTCTTGCAGTAAGAGATTCAGGGGTATGGTATATCATTATTTACTGAATGGACTCCAGGTATTATCCCATTGACTTAGTAGACTCCTGGAAGTGGTATGTGGCAGTGGCCATGAATATGGTCCCACACCGTAGACATTCTGTGGAAATCTGTACATATGAGTTATGTATGTCTAGCCATTGTAAACAGACTGCCAGGATTGTGTAGCAGTGTTGTGTGTAGATGTTTGTTGGGCTGAGTAGGGAGAGTAGCAGATGTGAGTGTTATAGATCCTTTTTCTATCTGACTGTGCATGCTGCTATGGCTGCTGGTGATCTATCAAGTGTGTATGTTTGTAGGGGCAGACTGAAATGGTCCTGTAACACCTCAGGATTCCGAGTACACTGTGATGTGGGCCAGTATATGTCAGTGTAGTGTGTGACTGGCAGTCAGGATATGTTTGTTCAAACAGTCGTTCTTCTCTATAGATCATTTAGGGTACTGGTATGTTGCTGTGACTGTGGTGCAAATCATTGTGGGTGGAAATATTTGTATCACTATCTGCTTTTCCCTACAGTTCCATCCGTGCAGAATTATATATTTGGATATACATGGGTAGTTGCCCAGAGCTGATATGGGGTAGTGTCGTGTTGGTCTTACTGTGGCTCAGAAGGTGCTGGGTGACATGGTTGGCAGCTGTCATTAGTTTTTCCATTCTGTTACATGACTGAGGTCATACCTCTCCACTGTCCAGATATCTAGACACTGTCTAGATGCGTGGCTCATATGTATGGTCTATTGCCCATAACAGTTGTGGGTTTCTGAGAAATCACTGGGATGATGTGAGCATTGACATCAGTAAATAATGACATTCATTTGTGTTTCAGACTTGGAATCTATCTGGACTTGTATGTTAAAGCAAACCATGACACTCTAGCAGACTTCTATGCATATGACAGCCATGTTTCAAAAATGTCACTATTGTTTGCCTTTTATCCCCCCCACTTTGTCGTGCTTTTTGCAGATGTCTTGCAGTAAGAGGTTGGTTATCTTTATATATATTTTACTATTGATATATAATTTCCCCTTATGTTAAATGGCTGTTATACATGATATGTTTGTTGAAACATTGCAAATTCCTACAGCTCAGATGGTGTAGTGGTACATTGCTGTGATTGTAGTGCACATGGTCCTGGATTCCAAACTTGGAAGCAATGACTTTTTTCATTAATGTTAAATGACCAGAATGCATGATATGTTTGTAAAAGCATTACAGGTTGTCACAGCTCTGATGGTGTAGTGGTATGTTGCTGAGGTTGTAGTGGACAGCACCCCAGGTTCACGACTTGGCAGGGCTGATTATTTTGTTGCTGGCACTTTTAAGCAGTTGTAACCAGGTTTGCATGGTTTTGCATGAAGCTAAGTGATGCTTAGCAGCGCATACACCCATGCTAATCTTAATTTTAATTAAAGAAAAGAAAAAAGGTGATAGGAAAGTGGTGAAATGGGGGCAAGCAGGGGGTTAAAAATTAGGAAAAGCAGCTAGGGATGGGCAGGATGGGTGTAGAAAAGGACCATATCTTTACATTTCTTCTGCAGCAACAGCTGTGAATAATATGTAGAATTTGACCTTTACAGCCTCACACCCCACAGGGAGGATTGTTGGCAACAGAAATTTGCAGAATAATCTGTGGGTTGATTGGTTAGATTCACTGTACATGGGGGGAAAATGTAGAGCTATGTGTGGGGCAATATTTTTTTTGAGGGACAGATGCCTTTTTTTAATGTGAGAGTGGAATGTTGGGGAAGCGCTGTAGGTATGTTTGAGGAGGTAGGTTGTGTAGGGTAGGTTGCATTTGCAGACAGACAAGACAGACAAGATAGCAGACTGGGGTGGTATATGACACATGAGGTGGGTTAACAGCTTTGGCAGGGAGGGTGGTTGGGAATCTAAAGCCCATGAGCCTCCAATGGATACAGTGGGACTGAGGTCCCCACCCATGGGCAGTCACCACTGCACCTTCACAGCCCTGAAGGTGGCTGTGCTGGGGGCTGGACAGTAGAGGTGGCCTGCTCATTGAGGTGCAGCAGGTGGCCCTCAATGTGGCACAGCAGCCCACCCAACTCTGTTCAGATGATGATCCACACCAAACCCCAGAACTGACTGCAGTTGACAGGTTCCTGTCCACACCCACTCCTGAGGGAGACGGGCCCCCTCCCCTGAAGTGGTTCCTCCCAAAGGTGGTGCAGAAACAATGGATGAGGAGTCATGTGTTGGGTCCCAGACATGCTCCGGTGCCATGGCCAGATGAGGTGGGGCAGGCAAATCTGCCAGGATCTGCCTTCCCAAACATCCTATGATGTTGATGTTTTACAAAATATGTTGGTTAGTCATGAACAACACTTTCAAGATTAGTTATAACAGCATGCGTGGGTCTTCCAATTAACCCAACAAAACATATTTGAAACAGTTGCATAGCAAACACAACACATGCATAAAAGGAACAACAGTATGCATTGTAACAGTATGCCAGTAACATTGATAACAACTGGCCACCAACAATGGTATTTGAGCCACATACGTTAACATGCAACCAATCAAATATATGAAAGATAATGGAACACAATTCCCTATATTAGGTTTGGAGAACAACATACCCATAGTATATGAATTATAGTATTGATCCACATGAGGGGTGGTGGGGAAGACAAAAAGTCCATAAGCAAGTGTATATGCTCTTATTTCCCACAACAGTACTGCTCAATACTCTATGGGTCTGCCCTCACTTTACATCTACCTATGGCCCATAGCTTCTGTAGTACAAACATACCTATTAAACTGTCAGCCTAGAATGGTATGGAGCAAACTGTGACAACTCTGGGTACATGACTAGAGGGGACTCATACATGTCAGGGTTACATATCTAGCACAGAAGGGGTACCGTGAAATGCTGTTATGTGAATATGCTACTGGCATACTTCAACTGGTTTCCTATCTGTGTCCAGGATTAAAGACAACAGTGACCAGTAGCCATGACAGCATGACACTTGAGAGACATGTATCAGGAAAAGTGCATGTTGTATGTCCCTATCCTGCTGTCATTTGCAGGCATGTGGTGGGGCAGTTGAACAGTTGTACACAATTTATTAATATACCCTTCATACAGCTACTACCAACATTTCCTTACCTGTTAGCACCACCTGACTGGTTTTACATTTATTCCTCATTCCTTCTGTGTAAATAAGAACACATCTTAGCACCACTCCCTGGATTTGAACCGTGTCTAGGTGTGCAAAATTAACAACTAAGTGATTTCTCATCTCATGGAGCTACTGGAAAACTGCTGTTTCTTGTCTCACTGGTTTCTTCCTAATAGTCTCTTGGTTATACAGTCTGAACATGTGATCCTGTGATTCACGCATGACAGATAGTGTGCTGTGCATTAATCCTTTGGATTACTACAATCTGGAAAACAAAGGTTAACACTAGGCAATGCTGCATGGAACACACTTTGATACAGTACACATTACTATTCATGGTTCAGAGCTTAGTGCGGTATATATTTCACATTTCATTTATATCTTGTTTTACGGCTCCACCATCTACAGTTTTTCTTAATAGCTGGTTCACAGAAAAACCTCAGTTAATGTATGCTGTCACAGCCATATTTGCTGTGAACAACCTGTATACATTCTATATATTTACAACAACATACCAGAGTAAACACAACAGTTTTTGGTAGGGCTCTTTATTAGATATCAATATTAGTCAGACAAAGTTTTTTATTTATTCAGTTAACACAGTACCAGTATATCTACTAGCAGTAAACAATGTCCTCCTTCTTAGCTATTTGTACAATATACTACAAAATATATTTGTTCTCACCAGACTGCGGTGCAGCCTCGGCAGTCTGTCGGCATGGGCTTCGACATTACTATCCCTCTGCTGCAGCTGTAGGGGAGAAAACCAAACTTTATGCATACCTGCCTATTACATTCTCAGGCTAGTATTTGCTACAAACTACTCGATAGCGATACTTACTCACTACTGGAGCATTCTGTGCCCATGCATCTTGGATCCACTGGGCCAATATTGCCCCTTCCTCTGCTTTAATTCGGCGTAGTGGTACCGTACCTGCACACCAGTCTGGGGATGCCAGTAGCACTTGTGAGATCACATGCAAGACGGTCCCAGGCTTCCGCTTTGTATTGGGAGCCCTGGTACTGTCCCTTAAGTAGGCTCTCTTCATGGTTTTCTACAAGGAGTCCAACCATGACCCCAAAATCCTGAATGCCCCAGCACTGCACCAGAAAACATGCTCCCTCATCTACACCAGCCATAGTACCTGCACAGCTGAACTATAACAGATTCTGGCTGTATTCCCACCTGCACAATTTAAATAAAGTCATATTCTTGCCTTTGCCATCAGTGGACCATTTTGAAAATGTTAAACTCCAGTAAGCACTGCACAAACCCACTAAGCTGAGTTGAACAGTTCTTAAAGGGGTGTATGCTGAGCATTGCTTAACAGTACCCACATCTGCTTAGCTGATCTACCTGCTGCTTGACATTCATTTCTAAGCAATGCTTAAACCTTCTAAGCATAGCTCAGCATTGCTAACAATTGCTTACTTTTCATTTTTAAAAGATATCAGAATAATGACTTCATTTAGTAAGTGTATATGATTTATATTACATTACATCTCTATATATGCTTTCATTACAGTAACAAAGTGTGTGACTATACTGTATGGGACACGTGTATACATGGGTAGTTTTACATGTTATATGCACTCACACTTCCATTTTATACCAGCTACACTACCCTGGTTGACAAAAATCAATCACTACATAATTTAAGATGAAAATAATAATTTTAACACTGCTGTCCCATGTAAAATTAAATTGCCTGTCTTGGCACTCAAACTATGACCATCTGCATGCAAATCTGGGACTCTAACCACTATACTATCTCGGTTTGGGAATTTTAGCTGTATATTTTTATTTATCACCTATGGGATGTTTAAGCAATGCTGGGCAGAGGGCCATAACAAGCTCACCCACTCAGCTATGGTTAAACATATCTTAGTATGTAAAAAATAGTTTTAATTATTTATGGCCTTGTACAGCTTTGTTACTCTAGGAGGTTCACAGGTATGTGCGGCAGGCATCTGGGCAATCTGCAGACACCTGTACAGTTGCGGGCTTTGCCTGTATGGCACTTTCACATGGCAGATATTTGTGTTTCAGTCTTCATACCCTGCAGGAAGTCCGTGCAACTGAAAACCTTTTATTCAGTCAGCTTTCAGGTTTGTCAATGCACTTTTTAAAAAGTGAGTATGCAAGGCGCGCTGCTGTTAGGGCTGTGTGTAAATGAACACGGGTCACTCTGTGTAGAAACAGCACTATTCTTGCATGGAGTTTATTGAATCCCAGGGTAAGAGTTGTTAATCATCTGCTACTTGTGGTTCAGGGTATGATTCCATCAGGTTCTCTTTGCCAAACTGTGTGACTCTGAGCAAGTCACTTAACCAGACATTTCTCCAAGGCTGATCTGGAAGAATATCCATGTGATTAAGTGTTTTACTCTGGTTAACAAATAAAAACTACATTGATGAAGTATATTGAACTAGGTCTCCACCATCCATGATCAGCTTCATGACACAAGAACAGCATATGTCTAGCATGAGTCTTAAACAGAGAATCCTGTCAAGTATCTGTGTGGAGTCACTTGTCATTCCTAGTTCCTTAAATCCCCAAACATCCAAACCAATTGCTCATAAGCTTAACTGATTGCTATCATCTATTCTTACTATAATACAAAGACTGGATAGAAATCAGATTATTGAATACTTCAGAAGTATGCAATTTTACTGAACTAATAGCATGTGTTTCATGCTGGATTTATTAATTGGACAACCCTCTGGTGTTTTATTGATAGTATATGATTAACCATGGACAGCAGGAAACTCACCAAGGTAGGCTTTGATATGAACTCAGCTGTCTGTCACCTACAAACTTAATACAGGGTATAGTACTGTATACAATGAGAGCTCCTGCAAGTGTACTTATAGCAGTTTTTCCTAGTCAGTAATTCAAGAAAAGTCTGCATAGCCTTGAAACCATCTTCCCACTCTAAAGTTTGTCTTTTTTATTTATGCCTTCACGTTAAATCTCAATGTCAAGGGTTCAGTCCTTGACTCAGGTCATTCTCTGTGTGATGTATAGTTTACCTGTTCTCCCCATGTTTGCCTTAGTTTTTCCTTGGTACTCTAGTTCCATACCTTTGAAAAATATATTAGTTTATTTTGTACTATAAATCATGTGTGTGTGTGTGTGTGTGTGTGTGTGTGTGTGTGTGTGTGTGTGTGTGTGTGTGTGTGTGTGTGTGTGTGTGTGTGTGTGTGTGTGTGTGTGTATATATATATATATATATATATATATATATATATATATATATATATATATATATAGGAATACATGCATTTGGTTGTGCGACCAAATGCTGAATGGCCATTATTCCAAACCGTAATGTTGAAACTCGTAGGTGCGAATGCTCATAATGTCACCTGCAATGTTGAATTTGAAATTTCCGATCGGACAACCGCTACAACAAGCGCTACCGTGGGTCGAGAGAGGGGAATATTAGCCCGGCTGGCATTCGGTAATTCCGGGATCGGCATCTGAAAATTCAAACTATTGCGATCTTAGGATTCTGCTTTCGACATGTACGCGTTTGGACATCGGTTGTTCACTCATATGCATGTAAACTATATATATATATAGATACACACACACACACACACACACACACACACACATATATATATATATATATATATATATATTGCATTTACTCATGTCCTTGAGGACCATCCTATGGACCAAGAAAGATGATAGCTGATGTTCTCATGATCCTCTGCATTAACAAATCACAAAGAAACAATGGGAGGATATATGTATGGCTCCCAGATATGCAACAAAGTCTAGATTTAGGATCTTTGTATGGAAATGTTTGCATAGCTATTTTTATACCCCAAACAGACTCCAAAGCACTTTTTCCTGAGGTAGATTTCAAATGCTGAAAGTGTAATAGGGAAGAAAGAGATGATTAAGAACATATTTTTGGGAATGTAATGAGATGGACGACTTTAAAAATTCCCTGTAGTCTTTTCTGTCAGAAATACTGGGTGTGCAAATTGTTGTAACTAAGGAAATGATTTGCTGAGTTGTGATACAGAATCAGAACTGCTTAGACATAGTAAGGCCTTGCTCAATTTAATTATGTTGGCTACCAAAAAAGGAATTATAGAAAATGGAAATCAAAGTCTAAATGAACCGTACTAAAAGTAGTGAATATAGTGACAGAGATAAAAATATTGGAAATGGGATGTTTAGAAAAGGGTAGGAGCAAATTACATAGGAAAAATGTGAATTGTGGGAATGATGCTTGCAGAGTAATGTTTTGGAGAAGGAATGAGTTTTAAGAGATGGCAGGAATTGAATGAGTTGTGTAATGAGCTGTAATATATTGTAATGCATTGACTGTATGGAGGATTATAAGTGATATATAATGTTTGCAACTGAAAATATGTCAGTATGTTTTATATTCCTTTATATGAATGTATAATTGTATTTGTTATAAGTCATAATTCAATAAAGATGTTTCTTGTTAAAAAGATCCTGTGCATTAAATCCTTCAGATACATCTTTGTGATATGAATCATTAATTCTCAAACAGAAAGCTTCTCTTAGTTGTTTCTAAAAGCTTCCTATACTCACTACCAATCACATTTAATAACATTTGTGGAATAATATTACCCCTGTCAAATTTGATAACATCACTGCAGCTCCCTGCCCAGAGCTTCTTGTTTACCTGTTAAATAATTTGTGTATGTCCCACTAGGATGCCAGAAGCACAGACAAAACAACTAGCTTGTAATGTGTACATCACGGCAAAACCACACAACTTCTCATCCAGCTAAAATATGATAAGGAGTATGTATTGTGTTCCCTGAGATATCCTGAAAATTTGCAACTTGGCATTTTTTGCCTTAGACTCTGTGGTTAGAAACAGTATTCCTGCTATGCTCAGGAATTCCACTACTCTTAGTTTGTTCTGAGCAAAGTGCGAGGATTTCTTTCACTTAAAGTAAGACTAAATCCTCTTGCTTTAGTGAATTTGAGCATATGTATGTAACCTCTAGCATGCACTATTCAGAGAAGTTAATGAACTCTTGAAGATGTTTCAGAATAGATATGTCAGCTGAGAATTTGCTAATGGATTCTTATTTTCTGTATATAAACTTCCTCATCTCAAATCTGTAACCTAGTTACACACAAATATATTTCATGAAGAAAGTTACTGCGCATTCTATTATCTGCAAAATCTGACTTTTCTGATATTTATACTGTAGAAATGCATTAAATTCAGCGTACCCCTCTACATTATTGCACATGGCTCTTTAAGAGCTCTCCAACTACATTAACCTATATGGTTACCATCAAACCATAAATTCAACAACTAGAACAAATAAAACCAACAATAAAGAAACCATACTAGACTGGATCCTAATAAATAGTCCCCAGCAAAAATACACTACAGGAACCCTACCAGATGACCTTAGTGACCACTCACTAACATACATCATTAGACACAAAACAAATCTAGCCAAACCTCCTCTTATCCGATTATGTCGTAACAAAAAAGTCTTTGACCCCCATCAGTTTCAATATGAACTTAACCTAGTCAACTGGTCTCCTTTGCAAACCCTGCCATTAGACGACGCTGTTAACCACTTCAACCACACCTTCCTTACCATTCTTGATCATCATGCCCCATATGAAATCTAGAACTGCAAAATGGCTTGCAATAAACACTAAACAACTTATGATTAGTAGAAACAAAGCCTGGACTAAATGGCGAACTACTAAAAACTCACTTGACCACCTTAATTATAAACAAAAAAGAAACCTGACTAAACTAGCCATCCTACACGATAAAAAGGATTTTTACATCCAGCTACAAAATTCTTCCCAACACCAGCCAAAGAAATTCTGGAATACAATAAACTCACTACTATCCCCCGGCAAAATAGAAACTCCTAGCCCAATAGGCTCCCACCCTGACACACCCTTAAATACTGCTAATGCCTTTAATAACTTCTTCACCTCAACAATACTCAATCTAGCTAACCAGCAAAACCCTGACCCTGCTTTACTAGACACCCCTAACTGCACCCCACCACCATTTCATCTCAAACCTATACCCACATCATATATACTATACCTACTTCAAAAACTTAAACCTTCCACTCCTCAGCCGACAAAATCCCAGCAGAATATCTCCAGCTAGGAGCTAAAGCAGTTGCCTATCCAATCTCTATACTAATTAACAGAACCATAAAAGAAAGTACCATACCTTCACTCTGGAAAATCTCCCACATCATCCCACTCTTCAAAGGTGGGGATTCCTTTGAATACTCAAACTACCGCCCAATTGCTTCTATCTCCCATTGCAAAAATAATGGAGAAATGCATCCATAAACAACTACTCAATCACCTCCTTCAAAATAATCTGCTAGCTAACTGCCAACATGGATTTCGTCCCTACCATAGTACCACCACAGCCTTACTATCCTTTATCGAATCCATTAATTACAACTTAAACAACAATCTTCCTTCATCAGCCTTCTTTGTAGACCTATCTAAGGCTTTTGACATGGTGAACCACCAACTACTCCTGCATCGCCTAAAATCCATATCTCTCGATAGTATTGCACTTAACTGGTTTACTTCCTACCTTCAAAATAGGAAACAAGCAGTGCTATGGAACAACAATCTTTCAGAGCTCCTACCATCCTCCCTAGGTGTTCCTCAGGGCTCCATCCTAGGTCCCCTTCTATTTTCCATCTTTATCAACGACCTACACCATGTCACCCCCCTATCTACTTGTATTCAATTACTACCATCATTTGTTCTGCCTCCAACCAAAATGACTTACACTACCTTACCAAAAAAACTTTTACTACCATAGAGCAATGGTTCTCTAATCACTGTTTACTTCTAAACCCTAAGAAAACTAAACTGCTTCTCTTCCAACCTACACACCAATCCCCCCCTATTAACTTCTCTCTTACATCTAACAATGGCACTCTTATCTCCCCAGACGAAACAACCAAACTCCTAGGCATAACTATTGACAACCAACTCAAATTTGACTTACATATCAACTCAACCATAAAAACAACTAATAGAAAACTAGGTTCACTGTATAGAATCAAATCCTTCCTTACTTCAGAAGCAAGAACTACCATAGCCAGAACGCATCTCATCTCTACACTACTTTATGCTTCCCCTATATACACAAACCTATCCAAATATAACATCAATAAACTTACGTCAGCCTATAATAACATTGCCAGATTTGCCACATCCTCCCCATATAAAACACACCACTGCAAAAACCTCCGCCACCTAGGATGGCTAGAGCTACCTCACCTAATTCTATACTATCAGCTCTCTATAGCCCAGAAAGCCCTTCACCACCCTGGCAATACTCCTATGCTCTCCACCCTTATCAAGCCCTATAACAACCTAAAAAACCTTCGCTCATCTAGCAAAATTCTAATTCAAACCTCTCAATCGAGGAATACTGCAGGAGAATCTATGTTCTCCAACTCAATTGGTAAAAAATGGAACCTACTTCCTCCCAACCTGACATCCCAAACCTCCGTCTCTATATTTAAAACTAAACTAAAACACTACCTAGCCAACCACTGGCTTTGCTCCTGTGACTACCCAAGCTGATCATCCTGTCTGCCATCTTCCATGCACACATCTTTCTTTCTTCCAGCTTTATGCTTTTAGTATTACCTATACTACCAAGACAAGCCCTCATTATCTAGCAACTTTTCCCTAATCTACTTTACATTGCCTACTTGTAATATCCTATTATAATCAATATTACTCTATCCATTCTGTTACTCAATTTAAAGCACTATCCCTTTAACCTTCCTCTTATTGTCATTCAAATGTCCTAAGTATTGTGTATACTTGCATATCCTTTACACTGTGTACTTTTTCTCCATGCCTATTCCTTATATTCTGTATTATACTGTCTGTCGTGGGTTGAATATGTGTATGTATTTGACAATATACTGTTAATTATCATGTAGTAGATAGCTTTCTCCTCGGGCCTCCACTGAAAATGGACATGTATCCAGTTGGACTAGCCCGGTTAACAAATGTAAAATAAAATAAAATAAATAAATGTCTGCTAAAACTACATTTGCTACTATCATCATTTAGGCTGACTTTTAATCTCAGATTTGAACTAGACTGGTAAGCTACTTACACTGATTCACTGCAGTTTTGTGACAGTTGGACAAGATACTATGCATCAGAACATATAGCACAAGATATTGTGAAGACCCCTTTATTATTATTTATTTTTAACTTCAGGACTTACATAAACCACAGTAATTGTGATTCAATGAAAGCAGTCTGACTATATGGACTTATAAAGCAGCAAAAAAGATGATCCACACACAGTTTATTTACGTGTTATCAGCATGTGAATAAACTGTGTGTGGATCATCTTGTTTGCTGCTTTTTTCGTTTTAGTACTTTTGGTGACTTTTTTTACTGATATGGACTTATGACTTAATGTCAGCTGAAATAGAAGTGTTGATGACTGGCATTTTTGATGGCAAAATTTGAAATATATACTGACACCCAACAGATGCAAGTCATTGTGCATAAACTCACTTTTGTGAATGGTTCTAATTATTTCTGAAATCTTCCACTTGGAACATCACACTTTAAATGGTCAGGAAAGAAAAATAATAGATACATAAAATAATGTTTGTAATAGTTCTGTGCTTTGCAGAATAATGTCAGTGCAGTATGCATGATCAAATCCCTTAATTCTGTACATACCTACTCCAAGGTCACACCACTTTCAATGTACGTGCACATTTAGTTTTAGTGTTTAAACAACTATTCACTGTACTGCCATTGTCAGTTGTTTTAAATATGTTAAGAGGTTAGGTTATGCATTAGAATACTAACAATTGGAATAAATATATATAAATATATATAATAAGCCACAATGCACTGCGCACTACTTGCCCATGTTGTACGGGAGTACAGAAATTCATTATATATTTTACATTTTTGTACATGTTTATTATGACTGCTATACATATAGATCACGTGAAATGATTACAAAGCTGAATTAACAATGATTCAATAAAAACCCAACTAAATGAAGTCACAACGATATGAATTCAGAGTATTCACTATCAATCAAATGTGAAGCTTTTAAGTGAAGGGTTCTTAAAACTGCAAAAATAATAAAAAAAAAATAGTATATTTCCATCAAAGATAGTCAGACATACCCTGACAATGAAAATGAGAAATGCTGGTATGTTAAAATATGCATCATAAGTTTGCACACATTTTATTTATTATTATTATTTCTTTTTTTTAATAAAGTTACTGTTTGAATGAATTTGCTTATTGCAATCAATGGGGTTTGTACTGTGTGTGATTTCTGTCATGCATTAAACAAAGTTTTGTTTTGTTTTACGACCAATATATGCTGGCATGAATGAGAATATGATTTGTGCATTTCAGAAATTCTTGTGTTATCACATTTAAGGCAATTTTAAAAAAGAAACACATATTTAACAATAAAAATAAAGTGTTTTAAACAATTTATAAGACATGGCTAGAAAGAACATTTAATATGGAATGATTTTCCAAGTTTAACCAATACAACAGTTAAAACAGCTCAACAGAAATATGACTTTACAACTTTGGAATTATTAAACAGTTGTATTTTGTAATCCCAGAGGTATGTTATCATATGAGACAGGGTCTCCTATTACAGTGAAGTGGCTTCAGGTTGTGGTCAGTGCAGCTGAGTTATCTGATTTTCATATTGTGTGAAGATGTAAAATTTCAAGTATACATTGCACTAAATAATAATAATAATAACTGTAAAAATTCAAGTCTACATTACACTAAATATTATTATTATTATTATTATTATTATTATTATTATTATTACTATTATTATTATTGTTGTTGTTGTTGTTGTTGTTGTCCATATTTGCACAAAATGGTAATGGGAACATTTTTCATGCTCAACATGCATGGGAATTTTACAAAAATAGTAATGTAGATATGGAACTCACAAAAAAAAAAAGAAAGAAAGGAAAAAAAGAAAGAAAGATCTCTCCAAAATCGGAAAACTGGATACATCGGATGAGGATGTTATTTCAAAAGAAATGCTGAGGTTTGCAGGGTGACCTTATAAGCCACAACTGGGGTTAGTCTATCCTAAAGATAAGTCATGATTAAGAGTGACCAAAGCCAAAAGGATGCTGGGATGCTGACATAAAGGGATGGGCTTTATATGCTCTGCTGTTCTCCTCCCATTCTAGAAAGTGTTAAAAACATGCCTGGAACTCAATATCCATTTTGTGCGGTCATTAAGAAAAACTGGCAATTAATTGACATAGCATTTACAGAAAAGAAGTGCAAGAAATGGATGTAGGAAAATGCTCGCAGGATTCTGCATGTACTTACATGATCAATGAAAGCCAAAATAATCTTGCTTTCTTATCCAGGTGTATAGCACTATCACATATTTTTTGATTGCTTCCAGTTAACACCCATAGCTCCTTATGGCATCACAACCTTATTTTAATTTGATTTCTTTAACTGACTTGAAAGCTAATTACAGGAAGTATTAGAAATGGAAAATAGTTATTAACAAAATGGCAGTACGATTGTTAATCTAGGATGTCCTGAGGAGAGAAATGAATTATTAATGTATCTAGGATTTGCTGCAATAGAGAAATGAATTGCTGCTTGCCAGATATTGTTCATATATTTATAATTATGTTCATGTTTTCATAACTGAGAGACCTATGTGTCATTGAGGGGTATTGCGTGAAATGCTTTGGTATAAGACAGGAAACTTCATTGTTAATGCCTGTTTATATCACACTATACTGGAGATATTGTTAGTTGCTTGTTACTGATTATGAAAATAGGCAATATTTTCATATCCATGCAATACTTCAAAAACAAGTGGCTTGCAAACTATTGCATGCCATCTGGGGACATCTTAGAGAGCTTAAGAGATATTCAGCATTATTTGTATTTCTAATTATAGAATTAAGCATTGGAATCTCTTTCTGCCATATGAAAGCTTATGTCTGGTTAACAAAAGTATTCAAACAAAATATGACTAGTCTGTATATTTTTCAACATATGACAATGTACTTGTGGAAGGTGAGCAAAAATATAATTATAGGTTTGTGTGCATTACAAAATGCTGCAGTATTTATGGAAAGTACTATGACTGCACTGGATATTATCATTATAAAGAATGCTTCTTATCAATTACATTACTGATTGTACAGTTTAAATAACTTTTTATTTTTCACAAAAGATTTCTCAACAAGATGACAGTGGTGCCAAGGAATGGATAGAAGGAACTAAGAGATAAGGTCAGAAGAAATGCTTTTGTATTAAGTAGAAAGAAGAAGACAACCAGGCAAAGTGAAAAATTATTGTATGAAAACCAGGTCACAAGTATTTTTCATCACTATTATTTCTATTTGTAAATTAATAAAACTGATACAGTAAGTAATATCAGAAAATAACAAGGGAAAGTAATTTACGTTAGCTATGCCAATTAATTATTTATTGAATATATTTTTGGGATGACCATTCAATTATTTCCTTTGAAACATCTTGCATGTAACTACAGTATTCATGAAGGATTCCATTTACATTCTGCAGTGTTTTATAATGGGAAAATGATGAAACTGGACATCAAAATATATTTGAAAAGAAGGGTGACAATAGCTCAGCATTCAGTTTCTGCAAAGAACAAAAATCTATAAATTATTGGATATAAGTTTAATACTTTTAATTAGAGGTTAATTTCTCCCTAATGTTCATTTTGGGCTTGAACAATATAATGACACATTTAGGAATGAATAAACAGGTAATTAAGCCAATGCCAGAAGCCGTGATGGCAAATATCTCTACAGCAACCATATATTTCCCTTTGGTACTCAGATACGCTGGGATAAAAGAAAGCCAGACACTTAGAAAAGCAAGCATGCTGAATGTAATGTACTTTGCTTCATTAAATCTATCTGGCAAATTTCTAGCCAAAAAGGCAAGTAAAAAACAAATGCTAGCCAGAAGGCCAAGATACCCTAACATGATATAAAACATGAATGCAGAACCTTCATTACACTCCAGTATGACTTTTCCAGTTTCAGATTTCATGTTTCTCTGTGGAAATGGAGTAGCAGCAGACAGCCAAAGTATACATATGCTTAACTGAATTAGGGAACCACCCAAAACTATGAATCCTGGCACCCATCTTGACCCCACAAACTTCTGCAGCTTACTGGTTGGTTTTCTGGCACTGAAGACAATGATAACAATGACAGTTTTTGCCAAGATAGTAGAAATGCAAACAGAGAAAATGATTCCAAAAGAAACTTGACGGAGGAGGCAGTTGGCTTTCTTTGGAGGCCCCAGGAAAATCAGGGAGCTGATGGAAGACAAAGTAAGGGTAATAAGTAGAAGGTAGCTGAGGGTCCGGTTGTTGGCTTTGACAATTGGTGTGCTCTGGAATTTAATGAAGATACAAAAGATTGATAGTGCGAAGAATGAAGACAAACAGGATAAACAAGTTAATAACAAGCCCAATGGGTCTTCAAAGGATAGGAAGTCAATGATTTTAGGAATACACTTTTCTTTCTTATCATCTGACCAAAGATCTTCTGGACACTTCAGGCATTCACTAGCACCTGTAAGAAAAATAATGTGCCATTACAACAGAAAATAAGAACAGAAAGGAATATAAAATTCTAGCATCATAAAACTGTTATTTTTACAAACCTGCTAAATATTATTATGATGTGATATCTTTGTATACAGTCACAGATATTGAAATTAATTTGTTAAATATTTCATCAAGTCCTTATTGACCCTTTCTCAACCAAGAATACGACAACAACAACAAAAGGAGAATATAAGACCAATATTTATATCTATATCTATATCTGCATCATCTATATCCATCCATCTAACTATCTTTATATCTGTCTATCTAAATATCTATTTAAACATGGACTATTTAGTATAGTCAATCAAATGGCATGTTTTTTCACTGATAGGAAGAAAGAGGAGTACCTGCAGAAAACCTACATTGATACTAGATCATTTTCCACAGATACAGAGATGGGCCAGTATGGACTGAACCCTATACTCAAAGGTGTAAAGAGGAAACCTTAATTGTTGACCCACAGTAATGCATTATGAAAAAGGAAACACTGATTTAAAAATATATAGATAGATATGTAGATACACAAATGTAATGAGACTATTAAGCACACTACTGCAGCAAGCACGCTGCACAAGATAATGTAATAATACATATCGACAACGTTAGACTTATGTCTTGAGGAGTCTACTTTGCTTCATTGATTCTCATTTCATTGAATTTCATTCCACCCTGACCACTTCGCTGAAAACTCAAATAACTGAAAACTAATTTCACTGAATCTCATTTCACTGAACTGCAGTTAGTATATATGGCACTTTATAGAGTAATGTAAGGCAAGTAAAAGGTATATGCCCTTTTTCCAACTGTAGTGTGATCCTGGAGTTAGTATATATAGTTAAGGGGGTGTGGGGGGCACACCCCCCACATTGGGGGGTGTGGGTGGCATAGCCTCCCACTTAGTTTGAGTACATATTGTATTCAGGAGAGAGTTAGTCATTGGTGTTGCAACTATGCATGTCTATTGTTTAAAATGTATTGTTTTGAAGTCTTTGGTAAAATACAATATAAAACAAACACCCACTCCTCCCCTAACTATATATACTAACTCCAGAATCACACTACAGTGGGGAAAAGGCATATACCTTACAGTACTCTACACAGTGCCATATATACTAAATTCAGTCAAATAAAGTTTCAGTAATTTGTGTTTTCAGCAAAGTGGTCAGGGTGAAATGAAATTCAGTGAAATGAGATTCAACGAAACAAAGTAGACTTGTTTTGATATATTTTGCTTTCATGTAACACATACACATATGTAAAGATTTTTTTCAGTCAGACTTATAGCATTTTCACTTACTGTTTCCCAACTTCTTCACATATCAGTCAATGATGTCTGGTGAAAATTTAACAGAAATCCAAACCTCCTTTAAGTAATAAGATAATAAACAGGTTTGTCTCTTAGACTCCTTAAACTGAGCACCATCGTTGTGATCTAACAAAGGAAAATTAGCTAACAGTATCACAAAGATGTGCATTGTTACTTTTCTTTCTAATTAGAAAGTTAATACACCCAGATACCGTCCTCTTCATCATTTCCAGCTTTATCAAAACAACAATAATTTCAATGTCCACTCACAATCCTTCTCTTTAAACATTCTCCATAAAAGACAACACATGACTGACCACACCCTCCATAGCAGGCATCTCATCACTGACTACTGGTTTGTAGTAAGCTCCCCACAGATGTGGGAGCACATATGGCAAACCAAAGAACAAACTCATTCTTCTAGAAATTCAGATTCCAGCATAAAAAATTCTGATCTGACTTAGCCTCATTCAAATGCTTCTCAAGATAAGGAATCATGTAGGAAGCAAAGCAGACTACTTCTTCACAGCAGTTGCAAATGCTAACTCATCCATATAGTATCACACCCATTCATGTTAGTATCAAACCACCTTGACATTATTCTTCGAAAATTGTACTTCTTTTTCCATTGTTCCACTTTTATTTTCTTTTGCACTTTAAATATACAATAGTATAAACACTATATAGTTGCCATTTCTCTTTATAATACGTTCAATAACTTACTGTAATGTCTATTCATTTATTCAACATATACACCTTTTGGTATTTGAATTATTCTATATTTTATGTACTATTTTTCCTTAAATGTGCTACATTTTTTTTTTTATTGTAACCCTACCAGGTGAATGTGCTAATGGTCCACTGTGATCAGTATTCCACCGCAGTTAACAAATCAAAATAATATAATAACATAGTTGGTACCACCTTTATCATTCTTATAAGAAAAGCGCAGTCCGGGTCTGAACTGTCTGCAAACAACTAAAGTTAACTTTGAGTATGTGTCTACCTGTTTGAGCCAATATTCATTTTCCCCTGGAGAGCACTCTGCTTTGGCTTGTAAGCAACCCCCCCCCACACACACACACACTCATCTTCCACTTTCTCTCTTATTCCCTGCTGTTAGCAAATAGTATCCATAATTTGATCAATACTGTGTGTTTGTTAATTTAAACTGACACCACAGTGGCCTACTGATACAAGGTTATCCTGTTTTTCCACCTGAGAAATGGTTAAGAAATGACTTACAGTTTCAGAGCCGTCCTTGGTTAGTTGTGATTGTTTCTCAAACACTAACTTGTCTTTACTTTGGCTCATTAGCAGCAGTACAAAGAACTGCCTGCTCACACCCTTGTTCTCCCCTCCCCCTTCCCTGTTTATTACCTTAAGACAATCCCAAAGTTAATAAATATTACCTGTGGCAGGCACCATTTTTAAAACTACAACCACCCTTTTCACTATCATATGTTCATTCATCAGTTAACTCTGTTACCTGATTGTTTCCAGCCCCCCTCATAAGAGCAACTAACAGAGTCTCTACCTGCTTTGCTCCTCACCCTGCCTTCTATTCCCTCCCGCCCCCAGTGGTCTCACCTTTATTACACTCACAAACCCCTCTCATCTTTCAGTAGCCAACCACAGCGCTAACCCAACACTACCTCCTCCATCTTCCCACTACTATCACACCTCCTCAACTAACATGTACAAGCATTCCTTACCTATGCTCACTGCATGCACTCTCCTTGTATATCTTACATCCTACCAAAGCTCTATCATTCCCCCACTCAACCACTATCACTGTAGTACTACTCAGACCACCACCGCTCATGTCTCACCCTCACTCAGCTCCCCTCCCACCAACTCAAGAACCATCCCTATGCACCCCCCCACATATTCTACCAACTATATTACTCAAACATAAAGTATCCCTACAACTTAACATAGCAACCCTCCCACCATACCTACTACCCAAAGAGCACAATCATAAAGTTTCCCTTTTAAACAAACACATTCAAAAACTGAGAAAACTAATAACCTCATGCATATCAAAACTAGCCCTAAGTGGAGATATCCACCCCAACCCTGGCCCTACCATCTCCAACCCCAATCCTCATAATCAGACTAGAAACCACAACTTCTCCCATATTACAGCCAATAGAAAGCCAAATGACTTCCACCTATTAAGCCTAAATATTAGAAGCATATCCAACAAAGTCCATGAACTCCATGCCACCATAGACTTGTACTCCCCAGATATAGTCATCCTGACAGAAACCTGGCTAAAACCTCACATTACCAGTGAGCAAATACTCTCTACAGGTTATGAGTAGACCGGCTAAGCAAGAAAGGAGGCGGTGTAGCTTTAACATTTAAACAGCATCTAAACATCCAGATCTTAAAATCATCAGCTCTCAAATAGGCAATGAAGAAATAATATATACCAACCTCAAAATAAACCAAAACAAAACCATCAACATAATTGGATGCTATTTCCCACCTGGCCAAAACATCCCTCCACTAGAAAACCTCCTCAGCTGGTCTACCCACCATCTCCCCCAAGAAACTATTATTTTAGGTGATTTCAATATTGACTGGCAATCCTGTTCTGCCAACCATCCAACCCATCATGTAAACCTTCATGGCTTCACCCAACTAGTCCAGTCACCAACCAGGATAAATAAAAACTCCAGCAAGCACACTACCCTGGATTGGATACTAGTCAGTAAGAGCCCCCAGCCATATATAACAGGCTGCTTATCAGATAGCCTCAGTGATCACTCCCCAACATTCCTACTGAAAAAATACCTATACCAAGCTAAACCTGTCGTCTACCATCAGATACGTAAAAAATTAAACTTTAACTCACTCACATTCATCTCATCCCTCAAAGAATGTAACTGGCATCCTCTAAAGTACCTCAGTCTTGATGACGCAGTTGAATTTTTTAATACTACCTTCCTGAGCATCCTTAATTACCATGCCCCCATAAGACTTTCCAGAATCAACGCACAACCCTCCCCATGGCTACAGAAAACCACTAAGTCAGAAATGAAAAACAGGGATAAAGCCTGGGAGCACTGGCACAAAACCAAGAACCCCTCAACTAGACAGAAATTCCTAGAACTATGCAATAGAGTCAAAAAGCTAATAAAACAGGACAAATTCCAATACTACCAGTCTGCCCTAGACTCCTCCGAACACAGCCCCAAACAATTCTGGTCCTCCATAAACTCCATTCTCCACCCAGGTAAAGTCAGTACCCCTCCTCTAACATCCCTCACTCCTCAGAAAATATTGCTACCTCATTCACCACACACTTCACACAAACCATACTATCACTAGCTAAACAACACAACCCCCCTCCCTCCAATCCACACCTTCAACTAGTAATCTTCCCACTGCCTTCTCTTTTTCTCCTGTACCTACCTCCAACATAAAAAAAAAACTCTTAACTAAACTTAAACCCACCAAATTATCAGCAGAGAACCTCCCAAGTGAATACCTACAAATCGCAGCTGATGCTCTGGCCTACCCAGTATCCATCTTGATTAACCGATCTCTGTCAGAAAGTTACATTCCCACACTGTGGAAAGTATCACATATAATTCCCCTCCACAAAGGCGGACCCTCCACAGAACTAACCAATTACCGCTCCATAGCTATTCTCTCTCCACTCTCCAAAATACTAGAGAGATGCATACACTCTCAGGTCCCTAACTACCTCCTTACTAACAACCTCCTTTCCAATACTCAGCATGGTTTCTGACCAAATCATAGCACCACCACTGCCTTACTCTCCTTGACTGACACTATCCTTCAGCATAAAAATAATCGCTATCTCTCTTCTGCTACTTTCCTGGACCTATCTAAAGCATTTGACATGGTCCCACACAAATAACTTATCTCTGTACTCAATAACCTATCTTTCTCACAATCAGTCACCAAATGGCTTCAGAGTTACCTGTCTGACCGCCAACAATCCATTGTATGGCAGAATGACATATCTCCTCAACTACCTATCTCCATAGGGGTTCTCCAAGGATCTATCCTTGGACCCCTGCTCTTCTCTGTTTTCACCAATAATTTAGCCTCTGCCACCACACATGGCACACTCATGCAATACGCAGATGACTCAGCCATCATCTGCTCAGCCCAGTCCCTACCCAAACTGCAAAAAGTAACACAGGAAGCCTTTTCCTCTGTTGAAACTTGGTTACCCGATGCTCAATTAATACTCAACCCAAACAAAACTAAACTACTCATCTTCCAACCCACCAAACATACTCAAAACAACTCTCACTTTACCATCACAGCAAAAGACAACACCACTATATAACCAACTGAACACACCAAATTGCTAGAAGTGGAAATAGACAATAAACTAAAATTTGACATTCACATATCCATGACCATAAAAAAAGTCCACAAAAAACTAGGAGCGTTATACAGAAATAAGCATCTTCTCACCAAAGCAGAAAGATTTCAATAGCAAATTCCCATCTTATCTCCACCCTACTTTAAGCCTCTCCAATATATACCAACCTAAGGCAATGCAATCTAAACAAGCTAGAGACCTGCTACAACAAAATTGCCAAATTCGCCACAGGGGCATCCTACCATAGTCACCACTGTATCTCACTTGCTGAACTGGGCTGGCTTGAACTCCCTCACCTCCTTCAATGGTATCAACTCTCACTCGCCCACAAACTAGTAAATCATCCACTAAATGTCCCATCCCTCCAGAATCTACTCCAGCCCTATCACACCACCAGACCACTAAGATCCAGCAACAAAAATCACTTGCAGATCACTAAAGCCAATAACTCGGCTGGTGAAGCACTATTCTCTTGACCCATAGTCATATTATGGAACTCCCTCCCACCCACAATTGCCTCCGTACCATCATGCACCCACTTCAAAACTTTACTAAAAGCACACCTAAAAATATGCTGGCTATGCCCTTGCAACTCCCACTCTGATATCACCCACCCCATCCAACCACTACCTTTCTTTCCACTCCGCTAACTACCTTGATTATAGCAAGCTCAGCTGCTCATAAGCCTAGTACTTATTATACAGCAGGAACTTCTTATTTTAACATTTGTTAATGTCTGTTATGTACTACACAGATAAAGATTCTAGTTGTCTACTGATGTACTATGTTCTTCATCTGTAAATATGCTGTAAGTAATTGCTATGTAAATTGTTAATCGCTATGTAATCCAATGTAACTACTGTCTGTTTATCTTAACTGTGGAGCTTTTCTCCATGGGCCTCCGCTGAAAATGGACCTACGTCCAGTTGGATACTCCCAGTCAACAAATATAAATAAAGAAATAAAGAAATAAATAATAAATAAATAAATAATGGCAAAAATTCCCTGAAAATGTGATGGCATTTTTCAAATGCTAAAATGCTTCTTCATAACCCACGGTGGTGGTGCTGCGGTAGCATTGTCGCCTCACAGTAAGACGCTGTCCGGTTCGATTCTCAGCTAGAGTGTCTTCTGCGTGGAAACATGCATGAATGGGAGTACCTTTGTTGAAGGTTGTGCATCAGGCCTGGCAAGTCGGTACATAAAAATCAACTGCCAATCATTAGCGGACCGGAGTTCCGCTGTGGCGACCCCTAACTGGGAAAAGCCGAAAGACACAAACAAACAAAAAATGCTTCTTCATAAACAAATGCCAGTGGTAGTGAACAAGTGCTAAAAGATTTACAGTTGTCTGGTTCACATTGTTGCTAAATAAACGAAGCCAGCAGCTGTTGGTAAATGTAAAGTCCAAATGTTTAATTCAGACATAAGGGACAAATCCCCCATGAATCTTACAAATCATACAGACCGGTTTCGGCTCAACAGAGCCTTCTTCAGTGAAAATGAAATAATTAGTGTGATGACAAACCCAGTTACAATACATATATACAACTGGGAATATACATGAGAACCAATCAAAATACATCACAGATAATTCAAAATTGGTCATTAAGACCAGGTGGGAACAAAGCCCCCAAGTTTGATAATCCATTTCCTCTCCTTGGAAGTAAGTATCTCATGCCACTTAACCTTATCCTTACATCTGCCCCTAATACAATCAATAATACTAAACATAAAAACAGCTGATGTATGTTTCAAACTATGCTTGTATAATGCATTGCTACAGCGTTTGTTTTTAATGTCACTTAGATGTTCACAGATTCTAAGACGAAAAGCCCTAGAGGTCTGGCCTACATAGAAAGCAGAACAAGTGCAGGTCACCAAATAGATGACCCACTCAGTACTGCAGTCAGCCCAAAATTTTATGTCAAAAATGCCCAGTGTGGAATATTTGTATAGAGGGGCTTCAAATTTAAACAGAGAGGACTTATTGCGTTACAAAGATCATAATCAGGATTTGACCCAACAGCCGTTACGGCTGGTTACTACCTATGGACGTAATACTCGGGGTTTCTTGAACATTATACACAGACATTGGAATGTACTTATGGCTGAAAACAAACTACATACTTTTCTTAGAGATAGATGTTCTTTTTCATTTATAAGGGGACGAACCATAGGGTCCCAGTTGAGTCATTACATGAGGTCATCTTCCGACCCTAAAGTTTCTACTCAACTAACTTTTACAGGTGTACCAGTGGTAGGATGTATCCCATGTGGGCATTGTAGATTTTGTACTCGGGTTGCACGCACTTGTGAATTTAGTAGTAAAAATACTCATGAGGTTTTTGACATAAACTTTTGGGCTAACTGCAGTACTGAGTGGGTCATCTATTTGGTGACCTGCACTTGTTCTGCTTTCTATGTAGGCCAGACCTCTAGGGCTTTTCGTCTTAGAATCTGTGAACATCTAAGTGACATTAAAAACAAACGCTGTAGCAATGCATTATACAAGCATAGTTTGAAACATACATCAGCTGTTTTTATGTTTAGTATTATTGATTGTATTAGGGGCAGATGTAAGGATAAGGTTAAGTGGCATGAGATACTTACTTCCAAGGAGAGGAAATGGATTATCAAACTTGGGGCTTTGTTCCCACCTGGTCTTAATGACCAATTTTGAATTATCTGTGATGTATTTTGATTGGTTCTCATGTATATTCCCAGTTGTATATATGTATTGTAACTGGGTTTGTCATCACACTAATTATTTCATTTTCACTGAAGAAGGCTCTGTTGAGCCGAAACCGGTCTGTATGATTTGTAAGATTCATGGGGGATTTGTCCCTTATGTCTGAATTAAACATTTGGACTTTACATTTACCAACAGCTGCTGGCTTCGTTTATTTGGATTCTTCATGTTTCAGCCGTGCAGCGTCTCTCGTGCATCTGTTCTTGTTTACATACTCACATTGTTGCTGCCACAGCACAATATTGATATAAATGTCAAAGGGGTGCATTCAGAAACATTTAGCACTCAGATATATATGAAATAGTATCATGAGTGATGACACATCAGCAGGGGCAATTCAGTGACAATTATGTAACAAGATTTCACTGCAGGCTAAATAAAGAAGTATTCATGGTATGGAAATAATTGTATAATGGCAAGCAAATCTGTGCCTTCATGGTATGAGGCTTATTGCATATGCAGATAATGAAATCAAGCAGTGAAGAGCAGTAAAGAGATGTATAAATCAGTGCTAATTACCATGGAGCTCATGTATTCTGAATGTCAGCGCTAAGTACCATGGAGCTCATGTATTCTGAATGATGGGATATCTCAGTACACAGCAGCTTCGCTCACTCTAATATGCTAGGAATGGCAGCATCCTTAGTTGAATCAGCAAATGTTAGTGGCTGATCTTACAGTCAATACCCAAAATAATGCATGTTGTCTCTCTGCATTGCAGATGGATCTACCAGTGGTTATAGTGCCATCACATTGATGACCAGGGCATTGTCAACTGCTATTGACAGCTCAAACAAAGCTCCTCTTTAGCAGTCTTTAAGAAAAATCTTGATGATTGGATGGGAAATAGGAAAGTCACCCCAAGGATCACCTCTGTGGCTCTGCTCAATAGGGGCACAGGAAAATAATTTTCTTGGGTGGTGAAAGCCAGGGTACCTTTTTGGCTAGGCTTATATAGGCCCTAGGACCAATAGCCTAGTACCTACCTATGAACCTATGAATTGTTTTGACAGAGAGAATATGCAAGAGATAGCTGGCATGTGTTACCTACATGGGGGAACCAAATCTGATGAGTGAACTGTCTACACTAGTGGAACCATCCTTGCTACTTGGATCTTTTAGAGTCTGACAGAGGCCACATTAGGAATTTTTCAGTCATGATCCTTTGGGATCCTACACCATTTCCTTGATAGGACACTGCAGCATATGACAGAGTATATACCTTCATCAAATAAAGCAACATTATACAGCCATTTTACAGCATTGTCCATTTTTCGAAGGTCCAGTGGGCTTCAAATTGCATATACACTGACATCAAGTCCTCTCTTGGTTCATATGGCATCCGGTATTCCAACAGTAAGGTTTCCCACTCCAAGTGTCAGTTGAGATGCATGACACAGGTAATTTATACAATGTGTCTATGTTCCTGTCAGGCCATTCCCATGATTCCAACATATAGCACACATCAGACATACACTGGCCTTTTGTGCATTGTGACTTCCCACATGGTCCTGTAGTTGATTGATGTATATATGGGCAGGCACATCTACCAGGATACATGGTTCCCATTTAAGCAGGCAGCAGGCTATGACTGTTTTTGAATGGAAAGCTTTTCAAAGTAGAGAGAAGAAGCTGCGGAATATGGTACTTCTACTTGTAATGATACACTTCAGTCTTTTAAAAACAGCTTTGACCAATAGCTTAGTAAGGATCAACGATCCACTACTTATTGGGTACAACATCCTCAAAAGTTTCTGAAGATGGTTTATGTTTTATTTACATACATTGAACATGATAATGTCATACACTGCACTGCTTTGTGCCGCAGGATATGCTTTAGAATCATGGATGATGACGAAAATCTCTAGATGGTGGCTAAGATGATGCACAATACTGTGCATTTGCAGACACAGAATGATATAGAAATGTGTTGGACTTTTGAAGGGATGTTTCGGCTGCTTGTTACATCTGGTGGTGCACTGCAGTCCATACTTGATATTTGCGATGTACACCGTGTTATACAATATAACAGAATGGAAGCAGATACATCTTGATAACATTGTAGTACTGCTTAAGAGATCTGATGGGATGGGGTGGGAAGTTGGCATGATGGTTAAGGCGCTTACCTTAGAAACTTAAAGCGCAGGGTTTGATTCTGACATGGGGTAATTGACTAGGCTTCAAATAGCCCATAGCGACAGTTAGTCTAGTACTAAGCTATGAACTTATTTTGCACTAGCAGCAGATGAAGAGGTGTCTGACAAAGAATCATCAGAGATACTGGCTACAGCTGCACCACATGAAAAACAGAGGCTGATGCAAATGTAATACCACTGGCAAAGAGGAGGCATCTTATCCATAATTAGGCCATAATTATATTACAGCACAGAATAAAACTAATGTATGCACTAACACCCCGGGCTATGCCTTACAGTGCATTCAGTAACCACACTGTGGATTATGCATTGTCTTACCCACATTGTACAGCAGGGCATAGTCATCATTACTTGTACAGGTGGGGTGAGGCACAAGGACAGGTGGCAACAATGTTACATGAGGAAGTGTCACAGGAGTTGGATGCAATAGCCACTTATGGATGTAGCAGATTGGAGGTGTCACGGATTAAGAAGTAAAGTAAAAGAGTAGAATTTCCATGGCATGAATGTTGTTATTCAATCATCAAAATCTATGGTGTGGCCTTGCAGTTTCAAGGCTGGATGCTTTCTGTATGATGGTATTCTTCTGAAACACGCATAAGAAAATAGATGTGGCCCATAATGTTGGAAGCCAAGATATGGACAATGTTCACAACTCTGATGATGGTCCTGGCTAGGCATGGAACTCTGTTGGCCTTCGCGTAGAAGAATGGTGTGGAACCTCAACAATCATAGTGGGTGGAGGTGGTGGGGTATCACAGGAATGGATCCAGATGAGTTTCATCAGCCATGTTTTTGAGATGGGCCATGGCCAAATGCGGTGCCTCTCTTGGGCAAGGTTTGACAATTATAAGCTTGTCCTTTGACTGTCCACCTCACATTTGATCCTTTACATGTCCAAGGCTGATGGAGATCATGTGTCACAGGTATCAAAGATGTTGTAGTGGATGCCATGTTGGATATTAATAATCATAGAAG
Source organism: Protopterus annectens (assembly GCF_019279795.1). Taxonomy (NCBI): domain Eukaryota; kingdom Metazoa; phylum Chordata; order Ceratodontiformes; family Protopteridae; genus Protopterus; species Protopterus annectens. The sequence goes on from NC_056732.1 coordinate 1,777,789,754, forward strand.
GGGTACTTGCTCCAAATCCCTTTATGACCTCTCTCTGCATTGGCTGTAGGATACCCCATAGTCCATGCACTTGCTGCATACCAGCACACAGTCACACAAGACCCTCAGCATCTTTACCATGGTGCTTAAAGCAGTTGACAGTGCCTGGATCACTGACCTTCACATTCTCTGATTGGTGCCAAGGGTGGTTCTGATGTCAAAGAATGACCTGGAGCCATTCTACTGTTGGCAAATAACACGCCTATTATCCAAAATGGTTGCATGCATGCTGGAGGCAATCCAGCTACATAATGCTATCTATTGTGGTGACTTCTGCATAGCTTGGCCAGGGCTTACACTCATGGAACATCCAGTGCTGAACACAGGTGATGCTGGAATTTTGACCTGCCCTTGCACTGATACCACATGTGTGGGGGATGTGTGTGTGTGCCCTGCAATTTTAACATTGCTGACAGTGTCACTGTGACATCTGAATGTGCCATGTGTGTGTATGTATATGTATATATATGGTTTCACTTCAGAATGTCGAGTTACTTAAAACTTGAACTTCATATGGCCAAGACCATATGATCGAGTTTTCAGAAACTCAAAATTTTGAAATGCAAAAAAGAAAACAAAACAGACATAATTTTTGCAGGAGGGCAAGCCCCCTGCACTCCTCACACACCCCTACTTAAACATACCAACTCCGAAATCCCACTACAATGGGGAAAAGGGAAATCTCCCATTCCATGCTGTGTGCAGAAGTGCAGAACGGGGGATTTCCTGTTTCCTCGACATAGTACGATCATAGAAATGGTATATTTAACTAGGGAGGGTGCAAGCCCCCCTGCAAAAATGATGTCTCTGTTTTTGATTTTTTTTTTTTTTATTGCACTTCAGAATTTTGAGTTTCTGAAAACTTGATCATATGGTCTCGACCATATGAAGTTCGAGTTTTCAGTAACTCGACATTCTGAAGTGAAACCATGTATACATATATATGTATGTGTGTGTGTGTGTGTGTGTGTGTGTGTGTGTGTGTGTATCTATCCATCCATCCTTAACCGCTTTTCCTATTTTGCAAAAAGGGTCAGGGTGTCGCTTCAGCAGTGGCAATCATCTTGAGCCAAGGTTTTACACCACCAGGTGTCTACACCTATAGATATATATGTTAAACAAAACATATTGACAAAAAACATCTAAACTCAGAAACATCTAAACACAAAATATTTACAAACTCTAACCACATCCAAAACCAATGTGAGGGAATATGCAAGGATGGGGGACAGGTTGTGGTCTCTGCATGTTTGGCTGCCAAGTCAGTCCAGGGGCAAAAACCCAGATGACACTCATCTAGGTGGCCAGTGGTTTAGGTCAGTTTCATCTTCGAAGGTCTTATGGCTGTGGCCAGCCAGTCATATGACTTGAACAAGATGTGGCAGAAGGAGCTCCATGTTCTAATTGATGACACACCTAGGAATTGAAGAGCTTCCATAGCTCATATAAAGAGATTTCTCCTGCTTCTGCACCTTCAGGACAAAAGCCTGCTGTCATGTCCTGAGAGGCAGACATAAAAGGCACCATTTATTTCCCCAGATCATCTTCAGCAGAGCAGCCTAACCCCCCTCAATTTCACCACTAAAAAGAAGACCTGGTAGACACTGGTGACCCTGTGGTAAATGAAGTGACTGGCAGACACTGAGATAGTTTGGCCCACTCCTCCTCCTTTTCCTCAACTATACCATGAGAAATATGACAGAAAGGAAAAAATATATATATGCATCATTATATACACACATGGTAAAACATTAGTGCAGATATGAATCGTACTACTGCAAAACCATACACATCCTGCTGCTTGGAGAAGGAATGTAAACTTTTGTTGTAGCCAAGCCCTACTCAGTTTCCTCTCTTCTGCTGGTAGAAAACAAACAGGATACTGTTGGGTATAAAACAGATAAGATAGTAGAAGAGAATAATACTCGAAATTCATTTCTGCCACCGTCGCCTGAATCTCTGCCTCTCACCAGTGAAGCAGGTTGAGGTGACACCACTCCAGGTCTGTAACAATGCCATTATTGGTCTCCAGAATGGTTAATGCCAGTGGTTTTACTCAGAACTCTGGCCAGCTAATGCCAGGCATTTTGTTTTCTTCAAATGGCCAATATAATTTACCAACAGGCACTCCCTGATACACCTGTGCATAAAAACGTGAACATTCTGCTTTCTATGGCACGTAATGCTCGTGCTATGTATATCCATGTTTCTGAAGAACCACTCAATCAGGTCCATGCAAGTACCAAAATGGTAGGCAGATGTTGTGGTGTATGTGAAAATGGAAACCCTGACCTGGATGACAGTGCTTAGCAAGCTCAATGCATGTGACACCCCATTAGGGTGCAAGCACATACTTCTATAGTTATACCGCTTCCTTACCAAGTATCACATTGAGCTCTCACACTGCATGTCAAATCAGTGAACACCACCGACTGTCATGTGGCAGCTTGGTATAATCAATGTAGGATAGTCTCCCTATCTTCCCACTACTTCCCATGTTATGTGGCTACTGTGTTCACCTCCCATGTCCCTACTCCATATTATAGTGTCATAGTTAGCTTTCACTTTGTCCCCCACCTTTGCAAATAATGATGATTGTGCCTTGGCCTCTGCTGTCACTTATGTGGACATGTTGGTGTCTGATGCACAATGTGGCCAGTCAATGCCACTGTCTTACATAGCCTGAGTATGGTACCTCATGCATCATTTTATACTGGGTTATCAGTACCATGGTCCATAGCTGGAGACCAGAAGTTGCCACCTTATCAGTTACATAATTTAGTGCACCCATCCCTCTTCAGCTATGGTACTGCTGTTGCATGTTCCTCCCTAACTCTTTAACCATAGACTTCTACTGCTGCTATAACTGGTATGGAAGACCCTTCAGTGATGTTTTTCTGTTGCTGTATTTTTGCTGTACAATGTCATATTATGGAGCATGGAACATAGAACAAAGATCGTGCTGCATACGTCTGATCTGTATTACAGTGTCCTTCCTAGGGTATCTTAACACCAGACACATCCCTTCAGTAATCCAAATGCACACTCCATTGCGCTTTGCATGTCTATATGGGCTATATTATACAATGCATCTTGTATGGCCTAGGTGTAGCATAATGATGCCATGAACAAGGGATCCAGGGCATGCTGAATATAGTCAGTAAAAGAAAAATGCAACAAATAATATGTTATACGCAGTTTACTCTCAGCTTGCCTTGTACATGTCTATATAGATCTAGCTGTCTAGCGTGCATGTGCTCCTCTGAACCAGGACTCTTGTAATTACCTTCACAGGATCCATTGCTATAGGTGAGAGGTAGGTCTAATGAATGACTTGTGTGAACTGCCTGGGTAGTGCACAGACACACAGTAAATATTTTCCTGGGCAGTTCAGACCATTTTGGAAATTCAGAGATTAGATGCCTTTCTTGTTGATGCTTTGCAGGAGATCTGGAGCAGGACTTCAGGGACGTGGACTATATCGTAAGAGTTGCACCTTGCATTGATTCCCATGTATGTTGTCCTCTGGAACTAGATATACTCCTCCAAATGTTGTAGGATTATGGCAGGGAAATGGATAAGGATTTGTGAGTCTGATGCTTACAATATCCCTAATATATCCACCATATTTCACCAAAACCTCCCTTTAGCTAAGGTATTTAATGCTACACATAGATTTTTAACCACAGGAATGGGAATTTCATGCATTCCACTCAAATCAAATTGTCTGTGACACAGTTTGACAATTCCCCTGTAGCATCCCTGCTGACATGGACAATGGTTCACAATCTGTTGGTCTCTGCATTGATGGCATGACAGACCCATTAGTAGGGTTGCCTTCATTGCACAGCATTTCAGGCATTGTATTTAGGTTCATAGGTTCATAGGTAGATACTAGGCTATCTGCCCTAGGGCACTTATAAGCCTAGCCAGAGTGTATTTGGCTTCCGCCTCCCTATTAGATTAGCCTACTGTGCCTCTGTAAAGTAGGTCACAGAAGGTACCCTTTTAAGATTAGTTTACTGTGCCTCTGTCTAGCAGGGACACAGGAGAGATCCCAGGGGTGAATTTGCGATTTCCCATCCACGCGTCCAAATTTTGCTTGAAGAGGGTCAGCGAGGGGCTATGTCTAACATGAATTGGGATTCTATTCCAGAGTGAGGGGAGCCTCTGGGAAATTAATCTGTCCCTCCAGCATGTCCTATTTATTTTTGTGCTGAGGTTTAGGTCCCTGGAGCGTGTAGCTCTAAGGGACTTGGATTTTTGAGGTGGAGCATGTCCATTAATTCTGGGTTTGACATGGCTTTGTACATCAGGCATAGATCACCTCTGAGTAGGCGTTAAGCAACTGAGTAGAGCTGGAGTTTCTTTAGTCGAGCTGCATAGGATATCTGTTTGTAGCCCATGATCCTCTTGGTGAGGTACTTTTGGGGTCTCTCCAGTTGCTGCAGGTGTCGGATAAGGTACATCCCAAAAGGGGCATTGTATTCAATTATGGGCCTGATGAGTGACGAGTAGAGGGGCACAATGACCTCTCTTGATCTAGATGCGAACCCTTTCATGATAAGGTGGGCTATATAGAAGGTCTTATTAACCACTTTGGCAACGTGATTATCAAAGGAGAGATTACTATCTACGTTGGTCCCCAAATCTCTAATTACTTCTTCCGTACTTAATGGATTGCCACCTATGTGGTAATTTGTGGGCACCTTGTTTTTCCCAAAGGGGATGACTATGCACTTTTTACATTTAGCTTGAGGCCGTGGCTCTCGCACCAAGCATCCGTCTCTGTGAGACCCTTTTGGAGGATGCTTGTGTCAGCTGGAGATTCGATTATGGCTCCCAGTTTGCAGTCATCTGCGAACTTTGTCAACCATAATCCTCCTGTGTTAGCCTGAACCTCAGAGAAGTATATACCGAACAAGAGAGGTCCCAGAACTGAGCCCTGTGGGACATCACTCACTTGTAACTGGTTTGGATTTGGACATGGCACCTGCGATTCTGACCATGTGGGTTTTATCTCTGAGCCAGTTTGCAACCCGTCTTGTGATATAGGGGTTGATATTTAAGCTGGTAAGCTTATTTATGATGCCCGAGTGGGGTATTGTGTCGAAGGCTTTTGCAAGGTCCAGGTAGGCTGTGTGGACTACCTTGCCCTCATCTATGGCTTTGGTAACTGTTTCAAAGAAATCAACTAGGTTTAAGAGGCAAGATCTGCCCTTAAGAAAGCCAAATTGGGTAGGGTCCAGTGTCTGGAGGCTCCCAATGTCTTTGTTTATGAGTTCCATGATAATACACTCCATAGCTTTACAGACCAGACTAGTCAGGCTTATGGGGCGAAAGTTTCCAGGGTCCGTTGTGAGCAACAGTGAATCCAAGTGCATGCTGCTGTGACATGGATATTACTATTCCTAGCATTGTTTTCATTGCATACTATGAATCATGGCATTCAAAATGGGTTTATACCACCATGCAGCAGTGCCATTTAACTCATTCCCTCCAGCGGAGCTCTGGAAGTTTGTATTGCAACTTCCAATGGCCACTGCCTAAGCTTTAGCTACAATAAAATTATGTCCTCACATCTCAAATAAATGGTCATATCTATGGAACCGCAGAGATTACTAGAAAAAGTGTAAATTTCAAACTCTTCAGCACAAACTATTTTTATAATGGTAGTATTCTTTAGGTGCTAGGTCTTAAACAGGATTTTATAAGTCATAGTAACTATTACATTTGTAATATTTTGTAAACAGCTTACAATATCTCAGCAACCAGTCAAGTTACATACATACTGTCATCAGCATTTTATTCATCCAGCTTAGCACTTTCTTTTGAAGTGAAGCAGTTCTGTTTGTCGTACTTTAATACTGAGATATTTAGAAAAACATGAAATGTATGACAATATAAATAAATATTATATGAACAGTTAATATCATTTTATTTGCACTAGACAGTCAAATATCAATACAGATGTGTTTGCCATTGTGTACCTTTTTAATACTTTGTAAGCAGCATGATTTTGGAATTATTAATGCAAATATGAACAAGCAATATCTGATGGCAGGAAGCATCAGTGGGATGTAAGTGCACAATCACCTGGAGGCATTACTTGGCGGGAATACATTTCTGAAATGGTGTAATTTTGAGTTCCTCTGATTGTACATTCCATATGGCTCATTTGTATGGAGGCCCTCAGGATATGCATTGCATACTAGGCTATTTATGTCATTGTACAGCCACTCTAGCACTTTCTATGAATTATCTACAGCCATCACTTCACCATTATCTGTTCTAATCTGTGTAACAGAATGTGCTAACCATTTATGAATCCCAGCATATGTCTGTGTGTGTGTGTATGTGTGCGTGCGTGCGTGCGTGCGTGCGTGCGTGTGTGTGTGTGTGTGTGTGTGTGTGTGTGTGTGTGTGTGTGTGTGTGTTTGTACACATTCTAGTAAATGCATTAGTATACTGATCTGCAAAACTATTTCGTTCAAACCTTTAAAAAGTATGTGGTCAAAGCCTTGTACCAGAGAGGGCAGAAAATGGTATGAGAATGTCAGGAAATTGATTGATTTTCCAAATACTTCTGCCCAAAGTACAGCTATTGTACTGAAGAGGCAGTGGAGATTACCAACCTTCCTTATGGTGGACACAAACCTCCGGAGTAACTGAACTAGTGGGATAATAAAAGCCATATAAGAAGTGTTAATTAAAAAAGTCAAACAAAGCAGAAATAAGTGCATGTCTGTGTGTGTGTATATGTGTTTTTGCATGTGTTTGTGCGTGTACATGTGCATGTATTCTCACTATAGTTTACAAAGGGGTGTATCGAACTGGCCATCATATCTCTTCACTACAGATATAACCAGTTAAATGTGTCATAATGAAAACGGTGTAAAAAACAGTAATGAAAATACAGGGGTAACCCACTGAGATACTCTGAGGCTGAGGTCCAAAAATATAAGGAAGCAAAGTGACAGAGAAAAACAGGATGACTGGAAGAAACTTAAATCAAATTATCATAAAGAATGCATGCATTTGTCTGTATTTGGGAGCCAAATCTGTTGCATTACCTTTGTGACACATATCCTAAAATCGGTATAGAAAATTTAGAATGCTTCAGTAAACATTTTATACAGTATTAGTAGATTAATGATTAAATCACTTCCAGGAAAAAAAAGAAAACTGGACAATGCTAACGCACTCCATTTAGCCATTCATTGAAAGACAGAATGACCACTCCATACTTTTTTTCCTTTATAATCAGCTGTTTTACTGATGAATAAAGGTAAAAATAAACTTTTTTATGGCATTTTCTGGTTAAAGCTGGTACCAGTGCAGTAACCCTATTAAACTTAAATGCAATCCCATTAAGTTTGTTTCATTCAGAAAACCACAATCTCCAAACTGGCATTCCGTTGCAAAAGCTCCAGCCTCAGGAGCAAATGACAACAGTGCACAGTAAAGGTCACCCAATACTTGTGAAAAAAAGTGCAACATCACCTACAAATAACAAAGATACATCCTTCACATCCACAGTCTGGATGTTCTCCAGCCTTTTTTACCACCAAGATATAGTGTCTATGAAAAGCGCACTCGGGGTATGAGATAAGACGCATCTTGGCGGAGTCTTAAATTCAGGTTGAATGCATTCAAACTTAATTGCAAAAATGAGGAGACAACAGACAGTGCACTTATCCTAGAACCCCATACTGTCATTGTACCACGTCCCCAAAAACATTTTAAGAAATTCAGTCAGATACTTCTAAACTTCCACAAATTTCATGTTAACGTGTGACAAATGGCTGTAATGACAGCAGGAACAAAGAGGTGATCCAGGATGAAACCTTCATTGCTTCTCCTGAATCACAGGCTTTGACTGTTAGATGAGGCTTCATTTCTACTACCATGACATAGGCTTTACTGCATGGTGTGTGTGTGTGTGTGTGTGTGTGTGTGTGTGTGTGTGTGGGGGGGGGGGGTTCTTTTACAAATAAAGAGCCAGCTGTTGGAATTTCACAATAACAAAAAAGTGAGATTTTCACAGAAAAACATGAAAAAGCAAAACATCGAACTACACTGTTTAACACATTCTTTAAAGGAGGCAAGCTCCTCCAATCCCTTCCAGGCATGGAGTGTTGAAATACATAGTAGATAGATAGACAGATAGATTAACAGAAAGATAGATATAGATATATGCACACGCACAAAAAAAAAAAATATATATATATATATATATATATATATATATATATATATATATATATATATATATATATGTGTGTGTGTGTGTGTGTGTGTGTGTGTGTGTGTGTGTGTGGAAACACTTATATGTGCGAAATTCTGAAATATCGAATTTTAGAATCTCGAGGCCATAAAGTGGAAAACCTAAAACACCGAGCACTCAGAAGCGCGAAATTCAAAACCTCACATTTCGGACATGTTGAATTAGCGGTTCTGGTGTTGCACTGTGTTCTGGGATTCAGGTAAGTGTTTATGTTTTAAGGGTTTTGGGTAGGGGCTGTAGTGTGTGTTAGTGTGTTTTGTTACTGTGGTGTGTGTGATAGGGGGATGTAGCTTGTGTGGTGGTGTTTCATTTTTTTTGTGCATGTAGTGCAAGCTTGGTTAGCATATTTAAGTGGTGGTGTGTGGGGGACATAGCCCTTGTAGTTAGGATTGGGTTGTGTGTTTGTTTGTGCGGAGGAAGGTGTGTGTGTTGTATAGAAGTCGCAATTTTGAATTTCACACTTCTGAGTGTTCGGTGTTTTAGGTTTTCCACTTTATGGGTTTGAGATTCTGAAATTTGATATTTCAGGATTTCGAGCAGATAAAATGAATATATATATATATATATATATATATATATATATATATATATATATATATATATATATATATATATATGTATATATATAAGATCCAGTATTTGTCTGCCTGGGACGACATGATTGACAGTCCGCGATGCTTTGCCAGAGATGGCCTGCACCTGTCGCCCTTAGGATTCCGGATTATGGCTAAGACTCTTGCAACCCCTATAGTGCCTTTTTTAGGCAAGGTTCAAATGACAAATTCACCACCGTAACAGGTACAAGCAAGCAAAATCTGAGGGTAATGCTACTCAATGCTAGAAGTCTAAACCTCAAAATGCACTCACTCGAGGCACTCCTTAAACAGGAGAACATTGACATCTGTGCAGTGACAGAGACCTGGTTCAAAGCTCCAGAGAGCACCCCTGCATTACCAGGCTTCAATTCATACCACACCTTTTGGCCACCTAACCCAGAAAGAAGCACTAAAGGCGGAGGCGTGTCCATATTCATTAAGGATATCCACACCTCCAGGCTAGTTGCACAGCATAATGCATCCGAGATTATCCAAGTGCAACTAACTCTGGGCAAGACCGCAATCCAAATTGTAGCTTGCTACAGACCCCCCACCATGCCCAGGATTCACACTCCTCGTTTCTTGATACACTGGAAAGTATTAGGGTACAACCCAACACCCTAGTAATGGGCAATTTCAACTACCCTACCATTAACTGGGAAAACTACTCATGTACCAACTCTTTTCCTCAACGTTTTCTAGAATTCATAAATTCCAATGCCTTGGATCAACTTATTCACACCCCCACCAGGGGCAGCAATATCCTAGACCTGGTCATTACCAACATGGGAAACCAGTGTTCCACACCAGAGGTCAATTCCTCGTTGGTCAGATCCGACCACAAGCTAATCAGCCTAGACATCCACATCCCACCCCAGCCCCAATTAGGGAAACCATCGTAAAAACTTCTCAAAGCCAACTTCACACTTCTTAAGACAGAAGTGGCAAACTTCATGACACCCATGCAGACGGACAATAGAGGTATGACTGCCAAATCCTACACAAATGCACTTTATAAGCACTTACACGAGTGCATGGATCATGCTATCCCTAATAGAACCAAGATGTTATCCTCTAAAAAAGGAAGCCAATCTGGTGGACCTCTGCCATAAACAAACTCTACAACAGAAGAAAGAAACTGTTGCAAAAAAGAGTAAAATCCCATGACTGGAGGGACTCCCTCATCAACCTCAGTAAAAAGCTGAGATCCCTCATAAAATCCTCCAAAGCTAGCTATGAAAACAAAATTGCCACTGACTCTAAAGACAACCACAAAGCATTCTATAGCTATGTCAAGAATCTAAATGGGAACACTCAGATCTGCTCTGAGTTACAGCATAATGGCACTAAATATACAGAACCAACTTCTATTGCCAACATCCTAGCAGATAGGTTCAGTGCTAACTTTACCTCCCTCTCATTACCAACATGGGAAACTAGTATTCCACACCAGAGGTCAATTCCTCGTTGGTCAGATCCGACCACAAGCTAATCAGCCTAGACATCCACATCCCACCCCCAGCTCCAATTAGGGAAACCATCGTAAAAAACTTCTCAAAAGCCAACTTCACACTTCTTAAGACAGAAGTGGCAAACTTCATGACACCCATGCAGATGGACAATAGAGGTATGACTGCCGAATCCTACACAAATGCCCTTTATAAGCACTTACACGAGTGTATGGATCATGCTATCCCTAATAGAACCAAGATGTTATCCTCTAAAAAAAGGAAGCCAATCTGGTGGACCTCTGCCATAAACAAACTCTATAACAGAAGAAAGAAACTGTTGCAAAAAAGAGTAAAATCCCATGACTGGAGGGACTCCATCATCAACCTCAGTAAGAAGCTGAGATCCCTCATAAAATCATCCAAAGCTAGTTACGAAAACAAAATTGCCACTGACTCTAAAGACAACCACAAAGCATTCTATAGCTATGTCAAGAATCTAAATGGGAACACTCAGATCTGCTCTGAGTTACAGCAAAATGGCACTAAATATACAGAACCAACTTCTATTACCAACATCCTAGCAGATAGGTTCAGTGCTAACTTTACCCCCCCTCTCACCCCCTAGAGGGCCCATCTCTATACCTGAAGAATGTAAAGTTCCTATAATCACGGCTGCACAGGTAAAAAACACACTCTCCAAAGCCAAGAACACAGCATCCATGGGACCTGACAATATCCCAGGCTGCATTCTACATGAACTACAGAATGAACTGGCACCCTACCTAAGTACCATGTTCAATCATAGCCTCTCCTCAGGCTTTGTACCCACTGAATGGCGTACCATGACAGTTATCCCACTCCACAAAGGGGGAGCCACGACGGACCCCGGGAACTACTGCCCCATTAGCCTGACGAGCCTGGTCTGCAAGGCCATGGAACATATCATCATGGAACTCATAAACAAAGAAATAGGTAATCTCCAAACTCTGGACCCTACACAGTTTGGATTTGTAAAAGGCAGATCATGTCTCCTAAACCTGATTGACTTCT